>NC_088398.1:914536-1012036 GCF_034236695.1 Oncorhynchus nerka
CTAGCGTGGTTGAGGAGGGGGGTCGAGGGGCGGGAGGGCCAGGGGGAGGGGGACACTGCTGCTGTTTGTCCCCCACGGAGGGCCACTCTCTCCCATCTCCTCCCCCGTCTCCCCCAAACCCATTCCCCAGAGAACAGGCCTCGCCCCATCCTTCCATCCCCTCCTCCTTTTCTCCCTCTCTCGTACGGGCAAACTCTATCATCCTCTCCCTCGCTCTCCTGAAGAGAAAGAGAATGAGGGAGGAGAAATGACAGGACAGGACAAAGAGATGAGGGTGAATAGTTGATTAATACACTGAACAGAAAGAGACAGAGAGAGAGACAGAAAGAGAGACAGAGAGAGAGACAGAAAGAGAGACAGAGAGACACGGAGAGAGAGACAGAGAGACACGGAGAGAGACAGAAAGAGAGCGACAGAAAGAGAGAGAGAGAAAGAGAGACAGAAAGAGAGAGACAGAAAGAGAGACAAAGAGTGAGACAGAAAGAGAGAGACAGAAAGAGAGAGAGAAAGAGACAGTGAGAGAGACAGAGAGAGAGACAGAAAGAGACAGTGAGAGAGACAGAGAGAGAGACAGAAAGAGAGAGACAGAAAGAAACAGCGAGAGAGACAGAAAGAGAGACAGAAAGAGAGAGACAGAAAGAGACAGAAAGAGAGAGACAGAACGAGAGACAGAGAGAGAGACAGAAAGAGAGAGACAGAAAGAGAGACAAAAAGAGAGAGACAGAAAGAGAGACAGAGAGAGAGACAGAAAGAGAGCGACAGAAAGAGACAGAGAGAGACAGAGAGAGAGAGAGAAAGAGAGCGACAGAAAGAGACAGAGAGAGACAGAGAGAGAGAGAGACAGAAAGAGAGAGACAGAAAGAGACAGAGAGAGAGAGAGAGAGAGAGAGAGAGAGACAGAAAGAGAGAGACAGAAAGAGAGAGACAGAAAGAGAGACAGAAAGAGAGACAGAAAGAGAGACAGAAAGAAAGAGACAGAAAGAGAGAAACAGAAAGAGAGAGAGAGAGAAAGAGACAGTGAGAGAGACAGAGAGAGAGACAGAAAGAGAGAGAGAGAGAAAGAGACAGTGAGAGAGACAGAGAGAGAGACAGAAAGAGAGAGACAGAAAGAGACAGAAAGAGAGAGACAGAACGAGAGACAGACAGAGAGACAGAAAGAGAGAGAGAAAGAGAGACAGAAAGAGAGAGACAGAAAGAGAGACAGAGAGAGAGACAGAGAGAGACAGAAAGAGAGACAAAGAGAGAGACAAAGCGAGAGACAGAAAGAGACAGAGAGAGAGAGAGACAGAAAGAGAGACAGAAAGAGAGAGAGACAGAAAGAGAGAGACAGAAAGAGAGACAGAAAGAGAGACAGAGAGATTGACGGAAAGAGAGAGACAGAAAGAGAAAGACAGAAAGAGAGATAGACAGAAAGAGAGAGACGGAAAGAGAGAGAGAGACAGAAAGAGAGAGACAAAAAAGTGAGGGAAAGGAAAGGTTTAGTTTATCCTAGTTTTAAATAGCCAGCTCTAGTTTGTGTGTGTGTTTGTGTGTGTGTGTGTGTGTGTCTCACCCTGATAGATGATAGAGGGAGGAATAGAGAGATAGATGGATAGAGGGAGAAATAGAAAGATAGATGGATAGAGGGAGGAATAGAGAGATAGATGGATAGAGGGAGGAATAGAGAGATAGATGGATAGAGGGAGGAATAGAGGATAGTTAGAGTACCTGAGTTCCTCTCTAACACTCAGCACTGTGTTTCCACTGATGATGAACACCTCAGTCATATCACCAGTCAGCATCTTACAGGAGTAACCTATATTAACTGCTGTCTCTGAGAGACAGAGAGAGAGAGAGAGAGAGAGAGACAGAAAGAGAGAGACAGAGAGAGAGAGACATAAATAGAGAGGCAGAGAGAGAGAGACAGACAGAGAGAGAGACAGATTCTATAACCACCTAAAAGGAAGCGATTCCCAAACCTTCCACAACAAAGCCATCACCTACAGAGAGATGAACCTGGAGAAGAGTCCCCTAAGCAAGCTGGTCCTGGGGCTCTGTTCACAAACACACCCTACAGAGTCCCAGGACAGCAGCACAATTAGACCCAACCAAATCATGAGAAAACAAAAAGATAATTACTTGACACATTGGAAAGAATTAACAAAAAAACAGAGCAAACTAGAATGCTATTTGGCCCTACACAGAGAGTACACAGCGGCAGAATACCTGACCACTGTGACTGACCCAAAATTAAGGAAAGCTTTGACTATGTACAGACTCAGCGAGCATAGCCTTGCTATTGAGAAAGGCCGCCGTAGGCAGACATGGCTCTCAAGAGAAGACAGGCTATGTGCTCACTGCCCACAAAATTCCACAGTGTGCCATCAAAGCAGCAAGATTTGTGACCTGTTGCCACGAGAAAAGGGCAACCAGTGAAGAACACGCACCATTGTAAATACAACCCATATCTATGCTTATTTATTTTGTGTCCTTTACCATTTGTACATTGTTAAAACACTGTATATATATATATAATATGACATTTGTAATGTCTTTATTGTTTTGAAACTTCTGTATGTGTAATTTTTATTGTTTATTTCACTTTATATATTATCTACCTCACTTGCTTTGGCAATGTTAACACATGTTTCCCATGCCAATAAAGCCCTTGAATTGAATTGAATTGACAGAAAGAGAGAGACAGAGAGAGAGAGAGAGACATGAATAGAGAGGCAGAGAGAGAGACAGACAGAGAGAGAGACAGAAAGAGAGACAGAAAGAAAGACAGAAAGAGACAGAAAGAGAGCGAGAGAGACAGAGAGAGAGGTAAAGAGAGACAGAGAGAGACAGAAAGAGAGAGACAGAGAGAGACAGAAAGCGAGACAGAAAGAGAGAGAGACAGAGAGAGACAGAAAGAGAGACAGAAAGAGAGACAGAAAGAGAGACAGAAAGAGAGAGACAGAAAGAGAGACAAAGAGTCAGAAACAGAGACAAAGAGAGAGACATAAAGAGAGACAGAAAGAGAGACAAAAAGAGAGAGAGACAGAAAGAGACAGAGACAGAAAGAGAGACAGAATGAGAGAGAGACAGAAAGAGAGACAGAAAGAGAGAGAGACAGAAAGAGAGACAGAGACAAAGAGTCAGAAAGAGAGACAGAAAGAGAGAAAGAAAGAGAGAGAGACAGAAAGAGACAGAAAGAGAGAGAGACAAAAAGAGACAGAAGGAGATAGAGACAGAAAGAGAGACAGAAAGAGAGACAGAGACAAAGAGTCAGAAAGAGAGACAGAGACAAAGAGTCAGAAAGAGAGTCAGAAAGAGAGACAGAAAGAGAGAGAGACAGAAAGAGAGACAGAAAGAGAGAGACAGAAAGAGAGACAGAAAGAGAGAGAAACATAAAGAGAGACAGAAATAGAGAGACAGAAAGAGAGACATAAAGAGAGAGACAGAAAGAGAGACAGGCAGAGAGAGAGACAAAGAGAGACAGAAAGAGAGACAAAGAGACAGAAAGAGAGACAAAGAGAGACAAAGAGACAGAAAGAGAGACAAAGAGAGAGACATAAAGAGAGACAGAGAGAGCGAGAGACAAAAAGAGAGAAAGAGAGAGAGGCAGAGAGAGAAACAGAAAGAGAGAGAGGCAGAGAGAGACAGAAAGAGAGAGGCAGAAAGAGAGAGACAGAGAGAGACAGACAGAAAGAGAGACAGAAAGAGAGAGAGGCATAGAGAGAGGCAGAAAGAGAGAGGCAGAAAGAGAGACAGAAAGAGAGAGAAAGAGAGAGACAGAGACAGAAAGAGAGACAGAAAGAGAGAGAGGCAAAGAGAGAGACAGAGACAGAACGAGAAAGACAGAAAGAGAGACAGGCAGAGAGAGAGACATAAAGAGAGACAGAAAGAGAGACAGAAAGAGAGACAAAGAGACAGAAAGAGAGACAAAGAGAGAGAGACAGAAAGAGAGACAAAGAAAGCGAGAGACAGAAAGAGAGACAGAAAGAGAGAGACAGAAAGACAGACAGAAAGAGAGAGACAGAAAGAGAGACAGAAAGAGAGAGGCAGAGAGAGAGACAGAGACAGAAAGAGAAAGACAGAAAGAGAGACAGAAAGAAAGAGACAGAAAGAGAGAGACAGAAAGAGAGAGACAGAAAGAGAGAGAGAAAGAGAGAGACAGAGACAGAAAGACAGAGACAGAAAGAGAGACAGAAAGAGAGAGGCAGAGAGAGAGACAGAGACAGAAAGACAGAAAGAGAGACAGAAAGAAAGAGACAGAAAGAGAGACAGAAAGAGAGAGAGAAAGAGAGAGACAGAGAGAGAGACAGAGACAGAAAGAGAGACAGAAAGAAAGAGACAGAAAGAGAGAGATAAAAAAAGTGAGGGAAAGGAAAGGTTTAGTTTATCCTTGTAATAAATAGCCAGCTCTAGTTTGTGTGTGTGTGTGTGTGTGTGTGTTTGAGTGTGTCTGTGTGTGTCTGTCTGTGTGTGTTTGTGTGTGTCTCACCCTGTTTGTCTCCCGTGAGGACCCAGATCTTGATGTTAGCAAGAGAGAGAATAGCGATGGTCTCAGGAACTCCCTCCTGTAGCTTATCCTCTATGGCTGTGGCTCCCAGGAGCTAGAGTAGAATAGAGCATAGAGCAAAGTAGAATAGAGCAGAGTAGAATAGAGCATAGGGCAGAGTAGAATAGAGCAGAGTAGAATAGAGCAGAGTAGAATAGAGCATAGAGCAGAGTAGAATAGAGCAGAGTAGAACAGAGCATAGAGCACAGTAGAGTAGAATAGAGCATAGATCAGAGTAAAATAGAGCAGAGTAGAATAGAGAAGAATAGAATAGAGAAGGGTAGAATAAAGCAGAGTAGAATAGAGCAGAGTAGAAAAGAGCATAGAGCAGAGTAGAATAGAGAAGAGTAGATTAGAGCATAGAGCACAGTATAGCAGAGTAGAATAGAGCATAGAGCAGAGTAGAATAGAGAAGAGTAGAATAAAGCAGAGTAGAATAGAGCAGAGCATAGAGCAGAGCAGAGTAGAGCATAGAGCAGAGTATAATAGAGAACAGTAGAATAGAGCAGAATAGAGAAGAGTAGAATAGAGCATAGAGCAGAGTAGAGCACAGAGCAGAGTAGAATAGAGCATAATAGAATCGAGCATAGAGCAGAGTAGAGCAGAACATAGAAGAATAGAGCAGAGTAGAATAGATCAGAATAGAATAGAGCAGAGTAGAATAGAGCAGAGTAGAATAGAGAAGAGTAGAGCAGAGTAGAATAGAGCAGAGGAGAATAGAGTAGAATAGAGCAGAGTAGAATGGATCAGAATAGAGCAGAGTAGAATAGAGCAGAGTAGAGTAGATCAGAATAGAATAGATCAGAGTAGAATAGAGCAGAATAGAGAAAAGTAGAATAGAGAAGAGTAGAGCAGAGTAGAATAGAGCATAGAGCAGAGTAGAGCATATAGCACAGTAGATCAGAGTAGAATAGAGCATAGATCACAGTAAAATAGAGCAGAGTAGAATAGAGAAGAATAGAATAGAGCAGAGGAATAAAGCAGAGTAGAATAGAGCAGAGTAGAAAAGAGCATCGAGCAGAGTAGAATAGAGAAGAGTAGAATAGAGCAGAGTAGAGCATAGAGCACAGTATAGCAGAGTAGAGCATAGAGCAGAGTAAAATAGAGAAGAGTAGAATAAAGCAGAGTAGAATAGAGCAGAGTAGAATAGAGCAGAGTAGAGCAGAGCATAGAGCAGAGTAGAATAGAGAACAGTAGAATAGAGCAGAATAGAATAGAGAAGAGTAGAATAGAGCATAGAGCAGAGTAGAATAGAGCATAGAGCAGAGTAGAATAGAGCATAGTAGAATAGAGCAGAGCATAGGAGAATAGAGCAGAGTAGAATAGAGCAGAGTAGAATAGATCAGAATAGAATAGAGCAGAGTAGAATAGAGCAGAATAGATCAGAATAGAGCAGAGTAGAATAGAGAAGAGTAGAGCAGAGTAGAATAGAGCAGAGGAGAATAGAGCAGAATAGAATAGAGCAGAATAGAATAGAGCAGAGTAGAATAGATCAGAATAGAATAGAGAAGAGTAGAATAGAGCAGAGTAGAGTAGATCAGAATAGATCAGAGTAGAATAGAGCAGAGTAGAATAGATCAGAATAGAATAGAGAAGAGTAGAATATAGCAGAGTAGAGTAGATCAGAATAGATCAGAGTAGAATAGAGCAGAGTAGAATAGAGCAGAATAGAGAAGAGTAGAATAGAGCAGAGTAGAGTAGATCAGAATAGATCAGAGTAGAATAGAGCAGAGTAGAATAGAGCAGAATAGAGAAGAGTAGAATAGAGAAGAGTAGAGCAGAGTAGAATAGAGCAGAGTAGAATAGAGCAGAGTAGAGCAGAGTAGAATAGAGCAGAGTAGAATAGAGCAGAGCAGAGGAGAATAGAGCAGAGTAGAATAGAGCAGAGTAGAAAATAATAGAGAGGAGTAGAATACAGAAGAGTAGAATAGAGCAGAGTAGAATAGAGCAGAGTAGAATAGAGAAGAGTAGAATAGAGCAGAGTAGAATAGAGAAGAGTAGAATTTAACTTTATTGCAAGTTACACAAGTTGATTGAACTTTATTTTGGTGCCAATGATGTTACAGAGAGGACACATGTGCTCACACACACACACGCACACACACACACACAGAAACAAACACACACACAGCGTGATACCATCATGTCCTGTTCTATGTGTTCATATATGTCAGCCAGTCTGTCCTCTCTACAGTCTGTAGCTCTGTCTGCTTGGCGGTGTCTCTCTGACCACTCCTCCCACTGCTCCTCTGACAGGTCTCTGTAGGCCAGGGCCAGGGTCCGCAGACCGTCCCCAGCATACTCCTAGACACACAAGTGAATTGAAGAATTGATAAACAATCAATCATCTCCTGATGGCTATAGTAGTGTGCAGGAAAACATTTAACCACCAGAGGGCAGTGCTGTAACTTGTATAAAAGAGAGCTGTGATAGGATGAATAGGAACTCTGATTATTTTGTTTGTAACTCACATTAAGGTGATCTGTTGTGATGTTCACCAGGTGATTGTTGGAGGAGTGGAGCCTCTCAAACAACAGAGTATCAGCTCCTTTACAGTACAGACGGATCCTCCCCTCAGGGTTACGCACTGCAGACAGAGACATATGTTAATATGATCTGGGTTATGCACTGCAGACAGAGACATATGTTAATATGATCTGGGTTACGCACTGCAGACAGAGACATATGTTAATATGATCTGGGCTAAGCACTGCAGATAGATACATACTTTAATATGATCGGGGTTACGCACTGCAGACAGAGTATTACTTTAATATGATCTGGGTTACGCACTGCAGACAGAGACATACTTTAATATGATCTGGGTTACGCACTGCAGACAGAGACATACGTTAATATGATCTGGGTTATGCACTGCAGACGGAAACATACGTTAATATGATCTGGGTTACGCACTGCAGACGGAGACATACGTTAATATGATCTGGGTTACGCACTGCAGACAGAGACATACTTTAATATGATCTGGGTTACGCACTGCAGACAGAGACATACGTTAATATGATCTGGGTTATGCACTGCAGACGGAAACATACGTTAATATGATCTGGGTTACGCACTGCAGACAGAGACATACGTTAATATGATCTGGGTTACGCACTGCAGACAGAGACATACTTTAATATGATCTGGGTTATGCACTGCAGACAGAGACATACGTTAATATGATCTGGGTTACACACTGCAGACACACTAACTAAATGTTAGTCTAAATGAAATGTGAGATAATGTCTAGATGCTTTTATAAATTGCCTGGCTGGGCTGATGAGACAGTGGATTGCACAGTCAGATGAAACAGAGTAAATAGGCATTTTAATGTCATATATTTATATTGTTATACAGTATGTTTTAAACAAAGATATTTTCCCCTGTTTATTTTTTTTTATTTTGCTCTTGCGTAAGTTGCTGAAGTGCACTATGTCAAGGTGTGTTTGGTGAGCGTGTGTGTGTCGACTGTATGTCAAGTTGTGTGCGTACTTTTGTGAGTGCGTATGCATGCGTATACCTATAACGGACATCCTCTTGCGGATGTTGTTGAAGTCGAGGATGGCCAGCAGTGTGTATGTGACGGGTCGGCCCAGCTCTGTCACAGTGACAGTACCAGGGGTTCTAGACCGGAACACAAAACCAAAGTTCCTGGCTGCTGTCACCAACGCACCCTCATCTGGAGACTGGGCCTTATACATCAACTCTCCTAGAGGGGGTAGAGTGGGGGAGTCAGAGAGAGAGCAATGGGGGAGACAGAGCAATGGCGGAGGGAGAGAGAGAGCGATGGGGGGGAGAGAGAGAGAGAGAGAGAGAGAGAGAGAGAGAGAGAGAAAGAGAGAGAGTGATGGGGGAGAGAGAGCAATGGGGGAGGGAGAGAGAGAGCGATGGGGGAGAGAGAGAGAGAGAGAGAGAGAGAGAGAGAGAGAGAAAGAGAGAGAGAGTGATGGGGGAAAGAGAGAGAGAGCAATGGGGAAGGGAGAGAGAGAGCAATGGGGAAGGGAGAGAGAGAGCAATGGGGAAGAGAGAGAGAGTGATGGGGAAAGAGAGAGAGCAATGGGGAAGGGAGAGAGAGCGCGATGGGGGAGAGAGAGAGAGAGAAAGAGAGAGAGAGCAATGGGGAAGGGAGAGAGAGAGCAATGGGGGAGAGAGAGAGAGAGAGTGATGGGGGAAGAGAGAGAGCAATGGGGAAGGGAGAGAGAGCGCGATGGGGAGAGAGAGAGAGCAATGGGGGGGAGGGAGAGAGAGAGAGTGATGGGGGAAAGAGAGAGAGAGAGTGATGGGGAAAGAGAGAGAGAGAGCAAGCGAGAGCGATGGGGGAGTGAGAGGGAGAGCGATGGGGCGAGAGAGAGAGGTGAGAGAGAGAGAGAGGGAGAGAGAGAGAGAGAAAGAAAAGAGAAGAGAGAGAGAGAGAAAGAGGTGTGAGAGAGAGAGAGAGAGAGAGAGAGAGAGAAAGAGGTGAGAGAGTGAAAGAAAAAGAGGAGAGAGAGAGTGTGAGAGAGAGAGGTGAGAGAGAGAGAGAGAGAGTGATGGGGAGGGAGAGAGAGAGCGATGGGGGGAGAGAGAGAGAGAGAGAGAGAGAGAGAGAAAGAGAGAGAGTGATGGGGGAAAGAGAGAGAGAGAGAGCAATGGGGGAGGAGAGAGAGCGCAATGGGGGGAGAGAGAGAGAGAGCGCAATGGGGGGAAAGAGAGAGAGAGAGTGATGGGGGAAAGAGAGAGAGAGAGAGCAATGGGGAAAGAGAGAGAGAGTGATGGGGAAAAAGAGAGAGAGCAATGGGGAAGGGAGAGAGAGCGCGATGGGGGAGAGAGAGAGCAATGGGGAGGGAGAGAGAGAGAGTGATGGGGGAAAGAGAGAGAGAGCGATGGGGCGAGAGAGAGAGGTGAGAGAGAGAGAGAGGAGAGAGAGAGAGAGAGAAAGAGGTGAGAGAGTGAAAGAAAAAGAGGAGAGAGTGTGTGAGAGAGAGAGAGAGAGAGAGAGAGAGAGAGAGAGAAAGAAAGAAAGAAGAGAGAGAAAGAAAAAGAGGAGAGAGAGAGAGAGAGAGAGAGAGAGAGAGAGAATACAGTATCTATTAAACACCTTCTATACATGTAGGTGAACACAAAATACAACATGCTTTTAAGATGCACTATGCAAAACCACTCCGCCATTTCATGGTTCGCCGAATTTCAGTTTATGTGACAAAACAAGCAATGCATAGTGTAGAGAATCATTGTACCATCTAAACCACTATGAAATATATTTTAAACAACCAAAAATATACACTGAACAAAAATATAAACACAACATGTCAAGTGTTGGTCCCATGTTTGATGAGCTGAAATAAAATATTCCATAAATGTTCCATACTCATAAAGAGCTTATTTCTCTCAAATGTTGTGCATCAATTTGTTTACATCCCTGTTAGTGAGAATTTGTCCTTTACCAAGATAATCCATCCACCTGTCACATATCAAGAAGCTGAATAAACAGGGTGATCATTAGACAGGTGCACCTTGTGCTGGGGACAATAAAAGGCCACTCTAAAATGTGCAGTTTTGTCACACAACACGTCTCAGGTTTTGAGGGAGCGTGCAATTGGCATGCTGACTGCAGGAATGTCACCAGAGCTGTTGCCAGATAATTGTATGTTCATTTCTCTACCATAAGCAGCATCCAACATCGTTTCATAATTTGGAAGTACGTCCAACCAGCCACACAACTGCAGACCATGTATAACCACGCCAGTCCAGGACCTCCACATCTGGCTTCTTCACCTGCGAGATCGTCTGAGACCAGATACCCGGACAGCTGATTTTCTGTCTGTAATAAAGCCTTTTTTGTGGGGGAAAACTAATTCTAATTGGCTGGGCCCTGCACCCCTGTGGGTGGGCCAGTCTCCCAAGTGGGTGGGCCTATGTCCTGTCAGGCCCACACAAGGCTGCACCCCTGCCCAGTCATGTGAAATCCATAAATTAGGGCTTAATTTATTTATTTCAATTGACTGATTTTCTTATATGAACTGTAACTCAGTAAAATAGTTTAAATTGTTGCATTTATATTTTTGTTCAGTATATAGTATTTTCAGCTGTTTGAAGCTGGTGTACAAAACCGAAAGTAAAAGATGCCAAAACAAAACTTAAGAACGGGAAGCATAAATATAGCACACATAGACTTTCTCCTTTCAATGAGCAGATTCATAACTCACATTTCTACTTATTTCTCCTCATCTCCCATCTCTCCCTCCCTCTCTTTCCCTCTCACCCTCCTTCTCCTACCATCCTTCCCTCTACCCCTCTCTCACCCTCCTTCTCCTTCCCTCTACCCCTCCCTCTCTTTCCCTCTACCCCTCTCTCTCCCTCCCTCTCTTTCCCTCTACCCCTCTCTCTCCATCCCTCTCTTTCCCTTTACCTCTCTCGCACCCTCCTTCCATTCCTCCCTCCCGCTATCTCTCACCCTCCTTCCATCCCTCCCTCCCGCTATCTCTCACCCTCATTCTTCTCCTCACTCATGACGGTGTGACAGAGGGAAAGCAGCCGGAAGAACTCGTGGCTGTGAAGGTCTCCCAGCTTCACCGACTTCAGCAGACCGTTGTCATAGTAACAGAAGTCAGGGTCCGCCAGGGGGTTGAAGGAGGAGAAGTCTAGCCTCTGGAAAGGGAGAAGAGGAGCGAGAGAAGGGGAGACAGAGAAGCGGGGAAGAGAGGAAGGAGGACAGTTGTAGTATTCACTGTTAGAACTATGCTTTGTATTCACATATGGTAAAATAGCAAAGTGCACAGTGCCAGAGTGATGTCATTGCCACAGAGCAAGCTGAACAGTATGCTGTGTTGTTAGTCATACTGTTAGTCTTACGTTAGCCTGCTCACCTTTGGCTGTGCTCCCAACGGGTCGATCACCTCACCTGACAATAGAACACACTCACACTTAGACTCAGAGTTACCCAGCACCACAAGGACGTCTGCAACATTAATGGGGGAACAGGAGAGTGCTGATTTGATCTGATTTGTGTGTGTATTGTTCTATTTGTATTTATTAAGAATCCCCATTAGTTCCTGTCAAGGCAGCAGCTACTCTTCCTGGGGTTTATTATGGATCCCCATTAGTTCCTGCCAAGGCAGCAGCTACTCTTCCTGGGGTTTATTAAGAATCCCCATTAGTTCCTGTCAAGGCAGCAACTACTCTTCCTGGGGTTTATTATGGATCCCCATTCATTCCTGCCAGGGCAGCAACTACTCTTCCTGGGGTTTACTATGGATCCCCATTAGTTCCTGCCAAGGCAGCAACTTCTCTTCCTGGGGTTTATTATGGATCCCCATTAGTTCCTGCCAAGACAGCAACTACTCTTCCTGGGGTTTATTATGGATCCCCATTAGTTCCTGCCAGGGCAGCAACTACTCTTCCTGGGGTTTACTATGGATCCACATTAGTTCCTGCCAAGGCAGCAACTACTCTTCCTGGGGTTTATTATGGATCCCCATTAGTTCCTGCCAAGACAGCAGCTACTCTTCCTGGGGTTTATTATGGATCCTCATTAGTGCCTGCTAAAGGCAGCAGCTACTCTTCCTGGGGTTCATTATGGAACCCCATTAGTGCCTGCTAAAGGCAGCAGCTACACTTCCTGGGGTTTATTTTGGATCCCCATTAGTGCCTGCCAAGACAGCAGCTACTCTTCCTGGGGTTTATTATGGATCCACATTAGTTCCTGCCAAGACAGCAGCTACTCTTCCTGGGGTTTATTATGGATCCCCATTAGTTCCTGCCAAGACAGCAGCTACTCTTCCTGGGGTTTATTATGGATCCCCATTAGTTCCTGCCAAGACAGCAGCTACTCTTCCTGGGGTTTATTATGGATCCTCATTAGTGCCTGCTAAAGGCAGCAGCTACTCTTCCTGGGGTTTATTATGGAACCCCATTAGTGCCTGCTAAAGGCAGCAGCTACACTTCCTGGGGTTTATTTTGGATCCCCATTAGTGCCTGCCAAGACAGCAGCTACTCTTCCTGGGGTTTATTATGGATCCACATTAGTTCCTACCAAGACAGCAGCTACTCTTCCTGGGGTTTATTAAGAATCCCCATTAGTTCCTGTCAAGGTAGCAGCTACTCTTCCTGGGGTTTATTAAGAATCCCCATTAGTTCATGTCAAGACAGCAGCTACTCTTCCTGGGGTTTATTAAGAATCCCCATTAATTCCTGTCAAGGCAGCAGCTACTCTTCCTGGGGTTTATTAATAATCCCCATTAGTTCCTGTCAAGGCAGCAGCTACTCTTCCTGGCAATTATTAAGAATCCCCATTAGTTCCTGTCAAGACAGCAGCTACTCTTCCTGGGGTTTATAAAGAATCCCCATTAGTTCCTGTCAAGGCAGCAACTACTCTTCCTGGGGTTTATTAAGAATCCCCATTAGTTCCTGTCAAGACAGCAACTACTCTTCCTGGGGTTTATTATGGATCCCCATTAGTTGCTGCCAAGACAGCAGCTACTCTTCCTGGGGTTTATTATGGATCTCCATTAGTTCCTGCCAAGACAGCAGCTACTCTTTCTGGGGTTTATTATAGATCCCCATTAGTTCCTGCCAGGGCAGCAACTATTCTTCCTGGGGTTTACTATGGATCCCCATTAGTTCCTGCCAAGGCAGCAACTACTCTTCCTGGGGTTTATTATGGATCCCCATTAGTTCCTGCCAAGACAGCAACTACTCTTCCTGGGGTTTATTATGGATCCCCATTAGGCAGCAACTACTCTTCCTGGGGTTTATTATGGATCCTCATTAGGCAGCAACTACTCTTCCTGGGGTTTATTATGGATCCCCATTAGTTCCTGCCAATACAGCAGCTACTCTTCCTGGGGTTTATTATGGATCCCCGTTAGTTCCTGCCAAGACAGCAGCTACTCTTCCTGGGGTTTATTATGGATCCCCATTAGTTACTGCCAAGGCAGCAGCTACTCTTCCTGGGGTTTATTATGGATCCCCATTAGTTCCTGCCAAGGCAGCAGCTACTCTTCCTGGGGTTTATTATGGATCCCCATTAGGCAGCAACTACTCTTCCTGGGGTTTATTATGGATCCCCATTAGTTCCTGCCAAGACAGAAGCTACTCTTCCTGGGGTTTATTATGGATCCCCATTAGTTCCTGCCAAGACAGCAGCTACTCTTCCTGGGGTTTATTATGGATCCTCATTAGTGCCTGCTAAAGGCAGCAGCTACTCTTCCTGGGGTTTATTATGGAACCCCATTAGTGCCTGCTAAAGGCAGCAGCTACACTTCCTGGGGTTTATTATGGATCCACATTAGTTCCTGCCAAGACAGCAGCTACTCTTCCTGGGGTTTATTATGGATCCATAGTAGTGCCTGCTAAAGGCAGCAGCTACTCTTCCTGTGGTTTATTATGGAACCCCATTAGTGCCTGCTAAAGGCAGCAGCTACACTTCCTGGGGTTTATTTTGGATCCCCATTAGTTCCTGTCAAGACAGCAGCTACTCTTCCTGGGGTTTATTAAGAATCCCCATTAATTCCTGTCAAGGCAGCAGCTACTCTTCCTGGGTTTTATTAAGAATCCCCATTAGTTCCTGTCAAGGCAGCAGCTACTCTTCCTGGCAATTATTAAGAATCCCCATTAGTTCCTGTCAAGACAGCAACTACTCTTCCTGGGGTTTATTATGGATCTCCATTAGTTCCTGCCAAGACAGCAGCTACTCTTTTTGGGGTTTATTATAGATCCCCATTAGTTCCTGCCAGGGCAGCAACTATTCTTCCTGGGGTTTACTATGGATCCCCATTAGTTCCTGCCAAGGCAGCAACTACTCTTCCTGGGGTTTATTATGGATCCCCATTAGTTCCTGCCAAGACAGCAACTACTCTTCCTGGGGTTTATTATGGATCCCCATTAGGCAGCAACTACTCTTCCTGGGGTTTATTATGGATCCTCATTAGGCAGCAACTACTCTTCCTGGGGTTTATTATGGATCCCCATTAGTTCCTGCCAAGACAGCAGCTACTCTTCCTGGGGTTTATTATGGATCCCCATTAGTTCCTGCCAAGACAGCAGCTACTCTTCCTGGGGTTTATTATGGATCTCCATTAGTTCCTGCCAAGACAGCAGCTACTCTTTCTGGGGTTTATTATAGATCCCCATTAGTTCCTGCCAGGGCAGCAACTATTCTTCCTGGGGTTTACTATGGATCCCCATTAGTTCCTGCCAAGGCAGCAACTACTCTTCCTGGGGTTTATTATGGATCCCCATTAGTTCCTGCCAAGACAGCAACTACTCTTCCTGGGGTTTATTATGGATCCCCATTAGGCAGCAACTACTCTTCCTGGGGTTTATTATGGATCCTCATTAGGCAGCAACTACTCTTCCTGGGGTTTATTATGGATCCCCATTAGTTCCTGCCAATACAGCAGCTACTCTTCCTGGGGTTTATTATGGATCCCCGTTAGTTCCTGCCAAGACAGCAGCTACTCTTCCTGGGGTTTATTATGGATCCCCATTAGTTACTGCCAAGGCAGCAGCTACTCTTCCTGGGGTTTATTATGGATCCCCATTAGTTCCTGCCAAGGCAGCAGCTACTCTTCCTGGGGTTTATTATGGATCCCCATTAGGCAGCAACTACTCTTCCTGGGGTTTATTATGGATCCCCATTAGTTCCTGCCAAGACAGAAGCTACTCTTCCTGGGGTTTATTATGGATCCCCATTAGTTCCTGCCAAGACAGCAGCTACTCTTCCTGGGGTTTATTATGGATCCTCATTAGTGCCTGCTAAAGACAGCAGCTACTCTTTTTGGGGTTTATTATAGATCCCCATTAGTTCCTGCCAGGGCAGCAACTATTCTTCCTGGGGTTTACTATGGATCCCCATTAGTTCCTGCCAAGGCAGCAACTACTCTTCCTGGGGTTTATTATGGATCCCCATTAGTTCCTGCCAAGACAGCAACTACTCTTCCTGGGGTTTATTATGGATCCCCATTAGGCAGCAACTACTCTTCCTGGGGTTTATTATGGATCCTCATTAGGCAGCAACTACTCTTCCTGGGGTTTATTATGGATCCCCATTAGTTCCTGCCAAGACAGCAGCTACTCTTCCTGGGGTTTATTATGGATCCCCATTAGTTCCTGCCAAGACAGCAGCTACTCTTCCTGGGGTTTATTATGGATCTCCATTAGTTCCTGCCAAGACAGCAGCTACTCTTTCTGGGGTTTATTATAGATCCCCATTAGTTCCTGCCAGGGCAGCAACTATTCTTCCTGGGGTTTACTATGGATCCCCATTAGTTCCTGCCAAGGCAGCAACTACTCTTCCTGGGGTTTATTATGGATCCCCATTAGTTCCTGCCAAGACAGCAACTACTCTTCCTGGGGTTTATTATGGATCCCCATTAGGCAGCAACTACTCTTCCTGGGGTTTATTATGGATCCTCATTAGGCAGCAACTACTCTTCCTGGGGTTTATTATGGATCCCCATTAGTTCCTGCCAATACAGCAGCTACTCTTCCTGGGGTTTATTATGGATCCCCGTTAGTTCCTGCCAAGACAGCAGCTACTCTTCCTGGGGTTTATTATGGATCCCCATTAGTTACTGCCAAGGCAGCAGCTACTCTTCCTGGGGTTTATTATGGATCCCCATTAGTTCCTGCCAAGGCAGCAGCTACTCTTCCTGGGGTTTATTATGGATCCCCATTAGGCAGCAACTACTCTTCCTGGGGTTTATTATGGATCCCCATTAGTTCCTGCCAAGACAGAAGCTACTCTTCCTGGGGTTTATTATGGATCCCCATTAGTTCCTGCCAAGACAGCAGCTACTCTTCCTGGGGTTTATTATGGATCCTCATTAGTGCCTGCTAAAGGCAGCAGCTACTCTTCCTGGGGTTTTATTATGGAACCCCATTAGTGCCTGCTAAAGGCAGCAGCTACACTTCCTGGGGTTTATTATGGATCCACATTAGTTCCTGCCAAGACAGCAGCTACTCTTCCTGGGGTTTATTATGGATCCATAGTAGTGCCTGCTAAAGGCAGCAGCTACTCTTCCTGTGGTTTATTATGGAACCCCATTAGTGCCTGCTAAAGGCAGCAGCTACACTTCCTGGGGTTTATTTTGGATCCCCATTAGTTCCTGTCAAGACAGCAGCTACTCTTCCTGGGGTTTATTAAGAATCCCCATTAATTCCTGTCAAGGCAGCAGCTACTCTTCCTGGGTTTTATTAAGAATCCCCATTAGTTCCTGTCAAGGCAGCAGCTACTCTTCCTGGCAATTATTAAGAATCCCCATTAGTTCCTGTCAAGACAGCAACTACTCTTCCTGGGGTTTATTATGGATCTCCATTAGTTCCTGCCAAGACAGCAGCTACTCTTTTTGGGGTTTATTATAGATCCCCATTAGTTCCTGCCAGGGCAGCAACTATTCTTCCTGGGGTTTACTATGGATCCCCATTAGTTCCTGCCAAGGCAGCAACTACTCTTCCTGGGGTTTATTATGGATCCCCATTAGTTCCTGCCAAGACAGCAACTACTCTTCCTGGGGTTTATTATGGATCCCCATTAGGCAGCAACTACTCTTCCTGGGGTTTATTATGGATCCTCATTAGGTAGCAACTACTCTTCCTGGGGTTTATTATGGATCCCCATTAGTTCCTGCCAAGACAGCAGCTACTCTTCCTGGGGTTTATTATGGATCCCCATTAGTTCCTGCCAAGACAGCAGCTACTCTTCCTGGGGTTTATTATGGATCCCCATTAGTTCCTGCCAAGGCAGCAGCTACTCTTCCTGGGGTTTATTATGGATCCCCATTAGTTCCTGCCAAGGCAGCAGCTACTCTTCCTGGGGTTTATTATGGATCCCCATTAGGCAGCAACTACTCTTCCTGGGGTTTATTATGGATCCCCATTAGTTCCTGCCAAGACAGAAGCTACTCTTCCTGGGGTTTATTATGGATCCCCATTAGTTCCTGCCAAGACAGCAGCTACTCTTCCTGGGGTTTATTATGGATCCTCATTAGTGCCTGCTAAAGGCAGCAGCTACTCTTCCTGGGGTTTATTATGGAACCCCATTAGTGCCTGCTAAAGGCAGCAGCTACACTTCCTGGGGTTTATTATGGATCCCCATTAGTGCCTGCCAAGACAGCAGCTACTCTTCCTGGGGTTTATTATGGATCCACATTAGTTCCTGCCAAGACAGCAGCTACTCTTCCTGGGGTTTATTATGGATCCTCATTAGTGCTTGCTAAGACAGCAGCTTCTCTTCCTGGGGTCCAGCAAATATTAAGGCAGTAATATACATTATAATACCATTTTTAAACATTAAAATACATTTAACAACAGATTTCACACCACATTAAGCGTGTGCCCTCAGGCCACTACTCTACTACTACACATAATCCAGGTGTACGTGTGTGTATAGAGTGTATGTGTGTATACTGTGTATGTGTGTGTATAGAGTATAAGTTGTGTGTATAGTGTGTATGTTTTGTGTATAGTGTGTATGTTGTACGTGTTTGTACCAGTGTGTGTGACTCTTCACAGTCCTTGCTGTTCCATAAGTTGTATTTGTATCAGTTTTTTAAAAATCTGATAGACTGTAGTATATATGTAGTATACCCACCTTAAATCTGATAGACTGTAGTATATATGTAGTATACCCACCTTAAATCTGATAGACGGTAGTATATATGTAGTATACCCACCTTAAATCGGATAGACTGTAGTATATAGTGTAGTATATAGTAGTATATATTGTAATATATAGTGTAGTATAGAGTGTAGTATATAGTGTAGTATATAGTGTAGTATACCCACCTTAAATCTGATAGACTGTAGTATATAGTGTAGTATATCATGTAGTATATAGTGTAGTATACCCACCTTAAATCTGATAGACTGTAGTATATCATGTAGTATATAGTAGTATATATTGTAATATATAGTGTAGTATAGAGTGTAGTATATGGTAGTATATAGTGTAGTATATAGTGTAGTATACCCACCTTAAATCTGATAGACTGTAGTATATAGTGTAGTATATCATGTAGTATATAGTGTAGTATACCCACCATAGGCATGTCCATTGATAGAGCACTTGCTGAAGCTCATGATGTTCTGAGTGAGAGTTCCTGTCTTGTCACTGAAGATGTACTCCACCTGTTTCAATGGGGGGGTTATCAAGATACCACAGACATACTGGACCTGCATCCAGACACACCACAGGCTTTAGGCTAACATTCTCCAACACAGAGATACAAGGAACTAGTGTAGATGAACAACAGTAGGGTGCAGGATGTTCCTCACCTGTCCCAGTTCCTCGTTGAGAGTGGTGGTCCTGGCTTCAGCTGCTGTGTTACACTGTGGACAGAACATCTTCCTGTCCCAGTTTATAAAGTAACTATGACCCAGCCTAATCACCTCCACACTGGAGAGAGACAAAGGGAGGGAGGGAGGGAGGGAGGGAGGGAGGGATGGAGGGAGGGAGGGAGGAAGGGAGGGAGGGAGGGGAAAAAAATAATGATAATTCAACAGGAAGCCCTCTTTAACTTGTTTGGGATTGCAGATAACAGTCCACACAACACATACAAAAACACACAACAGACTAACACACAAACACAGTAACACATAAAGAAACCAACAAACAACAGCTCTTAGTAAGTCAGTTATCAGTACGGGTGGGTCAGTACCACACAGTAACACATAAAGAAACCAACAAACAACAGCTCTTAGTAAGTCAGTTATCAGTACGGGTGGGTCAGTACCACACAGTAACACATAAAGAAACCAACAAACAACAGCTCTTAGTAAGTCAGTTATCAGTACGGGTGGGTCAGTACCACACAGTAACACATAAAGAAACCAACAAACAACAGCTCTTAGTAAGTCAGTTATCAGTACGGGTGGGTCAGTACCACACAGTAACACATAAAGAAACCAACAAACAACAGCTCTTAGTAAGTCAGTTATCAGTACGGGTGGGTCAGTACCACACAGTAACACATAAAGAAACCAACAAACAACAGCTCTTAGTAAGTCAGTTATCAGTACGGGTGGGTCAGTACCACACACTAACATCAGTCGTGGATTGAAATACTAACTTGTTCCAGAATCCACAGGAAGTAAAGTACTGATGAAGCATCTTGACCGTCACTGTCACTCATCTCCCTTGACTAAAAGGGTCATAGACGTTTTATTACCTGACATAGAGATGTTATTACCTGACATAGAGGGCTTATAACCTGACATAAAGTATTCCTGACCTGACGTAGAGTGAGATGGGCACCACGGTGTTGAGAATGATGACGTAGGACCAGAAGGAGAGGAAAGCAGAGAACAGGAAGTTGTCTACAGGCAGGTCCCAGGCCAGGTAACTCTGGAACAGAGAACCCACCTCTCTCTCCCACACAGCGTTCCCCACAGCCAGGATCACACCCATACACACCATGAAGCCAAAGATCTGGGACGGGGAGAGAGAGGAGGGAGAGAGGGGAGAGAGAGGGGGAGAGAAGGGGAGAAAGGGGGGAAAAGAGGGGAGAGAGAGGGGGGAGAGGGAGGGAGAGGGAGAGAGAAGGGGAGAGGGAGCGAGAGAGGGGAGAGGGAGGGAGAGAGGGGAGAGAGAGGGAGAGGGAGGGGAGAGAGGGGAGAGAGAGGGAGAGGGAGGGAGAGAGAGGGGAGAGAAGGGGAGAAAGGGGGAAGAGAGGGGAGAGAGGGGGAGAGGGAGGGAGAGAGAGGGAGAGGGAGGGAGAGAGGGGAGAGAGGGGGAGAGGGAGGGAGAGAGGGGAGAGAAGGGGAGAGGGAGAGAGAGAGGGGAGAGAGGGGGAGAGGGAGGGAGAGAGGGGAGAGAGAGGAGGGAGAGAGGGGAGAGAGAGGGGGAGAGAAGGGGAGAAAGGGGGAAAAGAGGGGGAGAGAGAGGGGGAGAGGGAGGGAGAGGGAAGGGGAGAGGGAGCGAGAGAGGGGAGAGAGGGGGAGAGGGAGGGAGAGAGGGGAGAGAGGGAGAGGGAGGGAGAGAGAGAGGGAGAGGGAGGGAGAGAGAGGGGAGAGAAGGGGAGAAAGGGGGAAGAGAGGGGAGAGAGAGGGGGAGAGGGAGGGAGAGAGGGGAGAGGGAGGGAGAGAGGGGAGAGAGAGGGGAGAGGGAGGGAGAGAGGGGAGAGAAGGGAGAGGGAGCGAGAGAGGGAGAGAGGGGGAGAGGGAGGGAGAGAGGGGAGAGAGAGGGGGAGAGGGAGGGAGAGAGGGGAGAGAGGGGGAGAGGGAGGGAGAGAGAGGGGGAGAGAAGGGGAGAAAGGGGGAAGAGAGGGAGAGAGAGGGGAGAGGGAGGGAGAGAGGGGAGAGAGGGGAGAGGGAGGGAGAGAGAGAGGGAAGAGGGATGGAGAGAGAGGGGGAGAGAAGGGGAGAAAGGGGGGAAGAGAGAGGGAGAGGGAGGGAGGGTAAAGATTAGGCTAAATGTATGTACCTTATTTTAATTTCAAAATGTCAAGCTAAACTAGAAAAGTAGAGTTTCTGGAGAAACCAGAAGGCCATTTATAGTCTTGTTTTATATTAGAAGTAGATGTGAAACAAGTATGGCCAAACAGAATGGGAAGTGTGGGGTCTCCTACCCAGAGCACCAGTGTGTTCATGAGGCGGTCGATGCTTGTGCGTTTGAATTTGGTGCGACCACTATTCTGCATCAGCTTGGTGTCTGGGCCTGGTTAGAGAGATATAGAAAGAGGAATTGGTTAGACAAACACACACACACACACCCACTCACTCACACACACACTCACACACTCACACACACTCACACACACACGTGCTCACACGTGCTCACACACACACACTCACACACACTCACTCACTCACTCACTCATTCACACACACACTCACTCATTCACACACACACACACACACACACACACACACACACACACACACACACACACACACACACACACACACACACACACACAGAAGGACCAACCTGCAAAGATGACCAGTCCGTAGCAGGTCTCTGTGTTGCGGAGAACACAGCCTCGTAGTAACATGTTGTGGTTGCTAAGGGGGTATTTACAATCTCTCCAGCACAGAAGACCACAGAACCTGTCCAGCTTGTTGTTGGGAGGCTCACAGACCACCTCTCCTGTACCGGCAACACACACACACCTTTATCACACACTTTACAGCTAATACAGGTTTTCAGACACACAATCATCTCACCTAGATACAGTACAGTGTTCTCTCCATCATCATCTCACCTAGATACAGTACAGTGTTCTCTCCATCATCATCTCACCTAGATACAGTACAGTGTTCTCTCCATCATCATCTCACCTAGATACAGTACAGTGTTCTCTCCATCATCATCTCACCTAGATACAGTACAGTGTTCTCTCCATCATCATCTCACCTAGATACAGTACAGTGTTCTCTCCATCATCATCTCACCTAGATACAGTACAGTGTTCTCTCCATCATCATCTCACCTAGATACAGTACAGTGTTCTCTCCATCATCATCTCACCTAGATACAGTACAGTGTTCTCTCCATCATCATCTCACCTAGATACAGTACAGAGGTTCTCTCCATCATCATCTCACCTAGATACAGTACAGTGTTATCTCCATCATCATCTCACCTAGATACAGTACAGTGTTCTCTCCATCATCATCTCACCTAGATACAGTACAGTGTTCTCTCCATCATCATCTCACCTAGATACAGTACAGAGGTTCTCTCCATCATCATCTCACCTAGATACAGTACAGTGTTCTCTCCATCATCATCTCACCTAGATACAGTACAGTGTTCTCTCCATCATCATCTCACCTAGATACAGTACAGTGTTCTCTCCATCATCATCTCACCTAGATACAGTACAGTGTTCTCTCCATCATCATCTCACCTAGATACAGTACAGTGTTCTCTCCATCATCCTCTCACCTAGATACAGTACAGAGGTTCTCTCCATCATCATCTCACCTAGATACAGTACAGTGTTCTCTCCATCATCATCTCACCTAGATACAGTACAGTGTTCTCTCCATCATCATCTCACCTAGATACAGTACAGTGTTCTCTCCATCATCATCTCACCTAGATACAGTACAGTGTTCTCTCCATCATCATCTCACCTAGATACAGTACAGTGTTCTCTCCATCATCATCTCACCTAGATACAGTACAGAGGTTCTCTCCATCATCATCTCACCTAGATACAGTACAGTGTTCTCTCCATCATCATCTCACCTAGATACAGTACAGTGTCCTCTCCATCATCATCTCACCTAGATACAGTACAGTGTTCTCTCCATCATCATCTCACCTAGATACAGTACAGTGTTCTCTCCATCATCATCTCACCTAGATACAGTACAGTGTTCTCTCCATCATCATCTCACCTAGATACAGTACAGAGGTTCTCTCCATCATCATCTCACCTAGATACAGTACAGTGTTCTCTCCATCATCATCTCACCTAGATACAGTACAGTGTTCTCTCCATCATCATCTCACCTAGATACAGTACAGTGTTCTCTCCATCATCATCTCACCTAGATACAGTACAGTGTTCTCTCCATCATCATCTCACCTAGATACAGTACAGTGTTCTCTCCATCATCATCTCACCTAGATACAGTACAGTGTTCTCTCCATCATCATCTCACCTAGATACAGTACAGTGTTCTCTCCATCATCATCTCACCTAGATACAGTACAGTGTTCTCTCCATCATCATCTCACCTAGATACAGTACAGTGTTCTCTCCATCATCATCTCACCTAGATACAGTACAGTGTTCTCTCCATCATCATCTCACCTAGATACAGTACAGTGTTCTCTCCATCATCTCACCTAGATAGAGTACAGTGTTCTCTCCATCATCATCTCACCTAGATACAGTACAGTGTTCTCTATCATCATCTCACCTAGATACAGTACAGTGTTCTCTCCATCATCTTACCTAGATACAGTACAGTGTTCTCTCCATCATCATCTCACCTAGATACAGTACAGTGTTCTCTCCATCATCATCTCACCTAGATACAGTACAGTGTTCTCTCCATCATCATCTCACCTAGATACAGTACAGTGTTCTCTCCATCATCATCTCACCTAGATACAGTACAGTGTTCTCTCCATCATCATCTCACCTAGATACAGTACAGAGGTTCTCTCCATCATCATCTCACCTAGATACAGTACAGTGTTCCCTCCATCATCATCTCACCTAGATACAGTACAGAGGTTCTCTCCATCATCATCTCACCTAGATACAGTACAGTGTTCTCTCCATCATCATCTCACCTAGATACAGTACAGTGTTCTCTCCATCATCATCTCACCTAGATACATTACAGTGTTCTCTCCATCATCATCTCACCTAGATACAGTACAGTGTTCTCTCCATCATCATCTCACCTAGATGCAGTACAGTGTTCTCTCCATCATCATCTCACCTAGATACAGTACAGTGTTCTCTCCATCATCATCTCACCTAGATACAGTACAGTGTTCTCTCCATCATCATCTCACCTAGATACAGTACAGTGTTCTCTCCATCATCATCTCACCTAGATACAGTACAGTGTTCTCTCCATCATCATCTCACCTAGATACAGTACAGTGTTCTCTCCATCATCATCTCACCTAGATACAGTACAGTGTTCTCTCCATCATCTCACCTAGATACAGTACAGTGTTCTCTCCATCATCATCTCACCTAGATACAGTACAGTGTTCTCTATCATCATCTCACCTAGATACAGTACAGTGTTCTCTCCATCATCTTACCTAGATACAGTACAGTGTTCTCTCCATCATCATCTCACCTAGATACAGTACAGTGTTCTCTCCATCATCATCTCACCTAGATACAGTACAGTGTTCTCTCCATCATCATCTCACCTAGATACAGTACAGTGTTCTCTCCATCATCATCTCACCTAGATACAGTACAGTGTTCTCTCCATCAACCTCTCACCTAGATACAGTACAGTGTTCCCTCCATCATCATCTCACCTAGATACAGTACAGTGTTCCCTCCATCATCATCTCACCTAGATACAGTACAGTGTTCTCTCCATCATCATCTCACCTAGATACAGTACAGTGTTCTCTCCATCATCATCTCACCTAGATACAGTACAGTGTTCTCTCCATCATCATCTCACCTAGATACAGTACAGTGTTCTCTCCATCATCATCTCACCTAGATACAGTACAGAGGTTCTCTCCATCATCATCTCACCTAGATACAGTACAGTGTTCCCTCCATCATCATCTCACCTAGATACAGTACAGAGGTTCTCTCCATCATCATCTCACCTAGATACAGTACAGTGTTCTCTCCATCATCATCTCACCTAGATACAGTACAGTGTTCTCTCCATCATCATCTCACCTAGATACAGTACAGTGTTCTCTCAATCATCTTACCTAGATACAGTACAGTGTTCTCTCCATCATCATCTTACCTAGATACAGTACAGTGTTCTCTCCATCATCATCTCACCTAGATACAGTACAAAGGTTCTCTCCATCATCATCTCACCTAGATACAGTACAGTGTTCTCTCCATGATCATCTCACCTAGATACAGTACAGTGTCCTCTCCATCATCATCTCACCTAGATACAGTACAGTGTTCTCTCCATCATCATCTCACCTAGATACAGTACAGTGTTCTCTCCATCATCATCTCACCTAGATACAGTACAGTGTTCTCTCCATCATCATCTCACCTAGATACAGTACAGAGGTTCTCTCCATCATCATCTCACCTAGATACAGTACAGTGTTCTCTCCATCATCATCTCACCTAGATACAGTACAGTGTTCTCTCCATCATCATCTCACCTAGATACATTACAGTGTTCTCTCCATCATCATCTCACCTAGATACAGTACAGTGTTCTCTCCATCATCATCTCACCTAGATACAGTACAGTGTTCTCTCCATCATCATCTCACCTAGATACAGTACAGTGTTCTCTCCATCATCATCTCACCTAGATACAGTACAGTGTTCTCTCCATCATCTCACCTAGATACAGTACAGTGTTCTCTCCAACATCATCTCACCTAGATACAGTACAGTGTTCTCTCCATCATCATCTCACCTAGATACAGTACAGTGTTCTCTCCATCATCATCTCACCTAGATACAGTACAGTGTTCTTTCCATCATCATCTCACCTAGATACAGTACAGTGTTCTCTCCATCATCATCTCACCTAGATACAGTACAGTGTTCTCTCCATCATCATCTCACCTAGATACAGT
The DNA here is from genome assembly GCF_034236695.1 of Oncorhynchus nerka. Classification (NCBI taxonomy): domain Eukaryota; kingdom Metazoa; phylum Chordata; class Actinopteri; order Salmoniformes; family Salmonidae; genus Oncorhynchus; species Oncorhynchus nerka. The sequence goes on from NC_088398.1 coordinate 940,276, forward strand.
ACAGTGTTCTCTCCATCATCATCTCACCTAGATACAGTACAGTGTTCTCTCCATCATCATCTCACCTAGATACAGTACAGTGTTCTCTCCATCATCATCTCACCTAGATACAGTACAGTGTTCTCTCCATCATCATCTCACCTAGATACAGTACAGTGTTCTCTCCATCATCTCACCTAGATACAGTACAGTGTTCTCTCCATCATCATCTCACCTAGATACAGTACAGTGTTCTCTATCATCATCTCACCTAGATACAGTACAGTGTTCTCTCCATCATCTTACCTAGATACAGTACAGTGTTCTCTCCATCATCATCTTACCTAGATACAGTACAGTGTTCTCTCCATCATCATCTCACCTAGATAGAGTACAGTGTTCTCTCCATCATCATCTCACCTAGATACAGTACAGTGTTCTCTCCATCATCATCTCACCTAGATACAGTACAGTGTTCTCTCCATCATCATCTCACCTAGATACAGTACAGTGTTCTCTCCATCATCATCTCACCTAGATACAGTACAGTGTTCTCTCCATAATCATCTCACCTAGATACAGTACAGTGTTCTCTCCATCATCATCTCACCTAGATACAGTACAGTGTTCTCTCCATCATCATCTCACCTAGATACAGTACAGTGTTCTCTCCATCAACCTCTCACCTAGATACAGTACAGTGTTCCCTCCATCATCATCTCACCTAGATACAGTACAGTGTTCTCTCCATCATCATCTCACCTAGATACAGTACAGTGTTCTCTCCATCATCATCTCACCTAGATACAGTACAGTGTTCTCTCCATCATCATCTCACCTAGATACAGTACAGTGTTCTCTCCATCATCATCTCACCTAGATACAGTATAGTGTTCTCTCCATCATCATCTCACCTAGATACAGTACCGTGTTCTCTCCATCATCATCTTACCTAGATACAGTACAGTGTTCTCTATCATCATCTCACCTAGATACAGTACAGTGTTCTCTCCATCACCATCTCACCTAGATACAGTACAGTGTTCTCTCCATCATCATCTCACCTAGATACAGTATGGTGTTCTCTCCATCATCATCTCACCTAGATACAGTACAGTGTTCTCTCCATCATCATCTCACCTATATACAGTATAGTGTTCTCTCCATCATCATCTCACCTAGATACAGTACAGTGTTCTCTCCATCATCATCTCACCTATATACAGTATAGTGTTCTCTCCATCATCATCTCACCTAGATACAGTATAGTGTTCTCTCCATCATCATCTCACCTAGATACAGTACAGTGTTCTCTATCATCATCTCACCTAGATACAGTACAGTGTTCTCTCCATCATCATCTCACCTAGATACAGTACAGTGTTCTCTCCATCATCATCTCACCTAGATACAGTACAGTGTTCTCTCCATCATCATCTCACCTAGATACAGTACAAAGGTTCTCTCCATCATCATCTCACCTAGATACAGTACAGTGTTCTCCATCATCATCTCACCTAGATACAGTACAGTGTTCTCTCCATCATCATCTCACCTAGATACAGTACAGTGTTCTCTCCATCATCATCTCACCTAGATACAGTATGGTGTTCTCTCCATCATCATCTCACCTAGATACAGTACAGTGTTCTCTCCATCATCATCTCACCTATATACAGTATAGTGTTCTCTCCATCATCATCTCACCTAGATACAGTACAGTGTTCTCTCCATCATCATCTCACCTATATACAGTATAGTGTTCTCTCCATCATCATCTCACCTAGATACAGTATAGTGTTCTCTCCATCATCATCTCACCTAGATACAGTACAGTGTTCTCTATCATCATCTCACCTAGATACAGTACAGTGTTCTCTCCATCATCATCTCACCTAGATACAGTACAGTGTTCTCTCCATCATCATCTCACCTAGATACAGTACAGTGTTCTCTCCATCATCATCTCACCTAGATACAGTACAAAGGTTCTCTCCATCATCATCTCACCTAGATACAGTACAGTGTTCTCTCCATGATCATCTCACCTAGATACAGTACAGTGTCCTCTCCATCATCATCTCACCTAGATACAGTACAGTGTTCTCTCCATCATCATCTCACCTAGATACAGTACAGTGTTCTCTCCATCATCATCTCACCTAGATACAGTACAGTGTTCTCTCCATCATCATCTCACCTAGATACAGTACAGAGGTTCTCTCCATCATCATCTCACCTAGATACAGTACAGTGTTCTCTCCATCATCATCTCACCTAGATACAGTACAGTGTTCTCTCCATCATCATCTCACCTAGATACATTACAGTGTTCTCTCCATCATCATCTCACCTAGATACAGTACAGTGTTCTCTCCATCATCATCTCACCTAGATACAGTACAGTGTTCTCTCCATCATCATCTCACCTAGATACAGTACAGTGTTCTCTCCATCATCTCACCTAGATACAGTACAGTGTTCTCTCCAACATCATCTCACCTAGATACAGTACAGTGTTCTCTATCATCATCTCACCTAGATACAGTACAGTGTTCTCTCCATCATCATCTCACCTAGATACAGTACAGTGTTCTCTCCATCATCATCTCACCTAGATACAGTACAGTGTTCTCTCCATCATCATCTCACCTAGATACAGTACAGTGTTCTCTCCATCATCTCACCTAGATACAGTACAGTGTTCCCTCCATCATCATCTCACCTAGATACAGTACAGTGTTCTCTATCATCATCTCACCTAGATACAGTACAGTGTTCTCTCCATCATCTTACCTAGATACAGTACAGTGTTCTCTCCATCATCATCTTACCTAGATACAGTACAGTGTTCTCTCCATCATCATCTCACCTAGATACAGTACAGTGTTCTCTCCATCATCATCTCACCTAGATACAGTACAGTGTTCTCTCCATCATCATCTCACCTAGATACAGTACAGTGTTCTCTCCATCATCATCTCACCTAGATACAGTACAGTGTTCTCTCCATCATCATCTCACCTAGATACAGTACAGTGTTCTCTCCATCAACCTCTCACCTAGATACAGTACAGTGTTCCTCCATCATCATCTCACCTAGATACAGTACAGTGTTCTCTCCATCATCATCTCACCTAGATACAGTAGTGTTCTCTCCATCATCATCTCACCTAGATACAGTACAGTGTTCTCTCCATCATCATCTCACCTTGATACAGTACAGTGTTCTCTCCATCATCATCTCACCTAGATACAGTATAGTGTTCTCTCCATCATCATCTCACCTAGATACAGTACAGTGTTCTCTCCATCATCATCTTACCTAGATACAGTACAGTGTTCTCTATCATCATCTCACCTAGATACAGTACAGTGTTCTCTCCATCATCATCTCACCTAGATACAGTACAGTGTTCTCTCCATCATCATCTCACCTAGATACAGTATGGTGTTCTCTCCATCATCATCTCACCTAGATACAGTACAGTGTTCTCATCATCATCATCTCACCTATATACAGTATAGTGTTCTCTCCATCATCATCTCACCTAGATACAGTACAGTGTTCTCTCCATCATCATCTCACCTAGATACAGTACAGTGTTCTCTCCATCATCATCTCACCTAGATACAGTACAGTGTTCTCTCCATCATCATCTCACCTAGATACAGTACAGTGTTCTCTCCATCATCATCTCACCTAGATACAGTACAGTGTTCTCTCCATCATCATCTCACCTAGATACAGTACAGTGTTCTCTCCATCATCATCTCACCTAGATACAGTACAGTGTTCTCTCCATCATCATCTCACCTAGATACAGTACAGTGTTCTCTCCATCATCATCTCACCTAGATACAGTACAGTGTTCTCTCCATCATCATCTCACCTAGATACAGTACAGTGTTCTCTCCATCATCTCACCTAGATACAGTACAGTGTTCCCTCCATCATCATCTCACCTAGATACAGTACAGTGTTCTCTATCATCATCTCACCTAGATACAGTACAGTGTTCTCTCCATCATCTTACCTAGATACAGTACAGTGTTCTCTCCATCATCATCTTACCTAGATACAGTACAGTGTTCTCTCCATCATCATCTCACCTAGATACAGTACAGTGTTCTCTCCATCATCATCTCACCTAGATACAGTACAGTGTTCTCTCCATCATCATCTCACCTAGATACAGTACAGTGTTCTCTCCATCATCATCTCACCTAGATACAGTACAGTGTTCTCTCCATCATCATCTCACCTAGATACAGTACAGTGTTCTCTCCATCATCATCTCACCTAGATACAGTACAGTGTTCTCTCCATCATCATCTCACCTAGATACAGTACAGTGTTCTCTCCATCAACCTCTCACCTAGATACAGTACAGTGTTCCCTCCATCATCATCTCACCTAGATACAGTACAGTGTTCTCTCCATCATCATCTCACCTAGATACAGTAGTGTTCTCTCCATCATCATCTCACCTAGATACAGTACAGTGTTCTCTCCATCATCATCTCACCTTGATACAGTACAGTGTTCTCTCCATCATCATCTCACCTAGATACAGTATAGTGTTCTCTCCATCATCATCTCACCTAGATACAGTACAGTGTTCTCTCCATCATCATCTTACCTAGATACAGTACAGTGTTCTCTATCATCATCTCACCTAGATACAGTACAGTGTTCTCTCCATCATCATCTCACCTAGATACAGTATGGTGTTCTCTCCATCATCATCTCACCTAGATACAGTACAGTGTTCTCTCCATCATCATCTCACCTATATACAGTATAGTGTTCTCTCCATCATCATCTCACCTAGATACAGTACAGTGTTCTCTCCATCATCATCTCACCTAGATACAGTACAGTGTTCTCTCCATCATCATCTCACCTAGATACAGTACAGTGTTCTCTCCATCATCATCTCACCTAGATACAGTACAGTGTTCTCTCCATCATCATCTCACCTAGATACAGTACAGTGTTCTCTCCATCATCATCTCACCTAGATACAGTACAGTGTTCTCTCCATCATCATCTCACCTAGATACAGTACAGTGTTCTCTCCATCATCATCTCACCTAGATACAGTACAGTGTTCTCTCCATCATCATCTCACCTAGATACAGTACAGTGTTCTCTCCATCATCATCTCACCTAGATACAGTACAGTGTTCTCTCCATCATCATCTCACCTAGATACAGTACAGTGTTCTCTCCATCATCATCTCACCTAGATACAGTACCGTGTTCTCTCCATCATCTCACCTAGATACAGTATAGTGTTCTCTCCATCATCATCTCACCTAGATACAGTACAGTGTTCTCTCCATCATCTCACCTAGATACAGTACAGTGTTCTCTCCATCATCTCACCTCGATACAGTACAGTGTTCTCTCCATCATCTCACCTAGATACAGTACAGTGTTCCCTCCATCATCATCTCACCTAGATACAGTACAGTGTTCTCTCCATCATCATCTCACCTAGATACAGTACAGTGTTCTCTCCATCATCATCTCACCTAGATACAGTACAGTGTTCTCTCCATCATCTCACCTAGATACAGTACAGTGTTCTCTCCATCATCTCACCTAGATACAGTACAGTGTTCTCTCCATCATCTCACCTAGATACAGTACAGTGTTCTCTCCATCATCATCTCACCTAGATACAGTACAGTGTTCTCTCCATCATCATCTCACCTAGATACAGTACAGTGTTCTCTCCATCATCATCTCACCTAGATACAGTACAAAGGTTCTCTCCATCATCATCTCACCTAGATACAGTACAGTGTTCTCTCCATGATCATCTCACCTAGATACAGTACAGTGTCCTCTCCATCATCATCTCACCTAGATACAGTACAGTGTTCTCTCCATCATCATCTCACCTAGATACAGTACAGTGTTCTCTCCATCATCATCTCACCTAGATACAGTACAGTGTTCTCTCCATCATCATCTCACCTAGATACAGTACAGAGGTTCTCTCCATCATCATCTCACCTAGATACAGTACAGTGTTCTCTCCATCATCATCTCACCTAGATACAGTACAGTGTTCTCTCCATCATCATCTCACCTAGATACATTACAGTGCTCTCTCCATCATCATCTCACCTAGATACAGTACAGTGTTCTCTCCATCATCATCTCACCTAGATACAGTACAGTGTTCTCTCCATCATCATCTCACCTAGATACAGTACAGTGTTCTCTCCATCATCTCACCTAGATACAGTACAGTGTTCTCTCCAACATCATCTCACCTAGATACAGTACAGTGTTCTCTATCATCATCTCACCTAGATACAGTACAGTGTTCTCTCCATCATCATCTCACCTAGATACAGTACAGTGTTCTCTCCATCATCATCTCACCTAGATACAGTACAGTGTTCTCTCCATCATCATCTCACCTAGATACAGTACAGTGTTCTCTCCATCATCTCACCTAGATACAGTACAGTGTTCCCTCCATCATCATCTCACCTAGATACAGTACAGTGTTCTCTATCATCATCTCACCTAGATACAGTACAGTGTTCTCTCCATCATCTTACCTAGATACAGTACAGTGTTCTCTCCATCATCATCTTACCTAGATACAGTACAGTGTTCTCTCCATCATCATCTCACCTAGATACAGTACAGTGTTCTCTCCATCATCATCTCACCTAGATACAGTACAGTGTTCTCTCCATCATCATCTCACCTAGATACAGTACAGTGTTCTCTCCATCATCTCACCTAGATACAGTACAGTGTTCCTCCATCATCATCTCACCTAGATACAGTACAGTGTTCTCTATCATCATCTCACCTAGATACAGTACAGTGTTCTCTCCATCATCTTACCTAGATACAGTACAGTGTTCTCTCCATCATCATCTTACCTAGATACAGTACAGTGTTCTCTCCATCATCTCACCTAGATACAGTACAGTGTTCCCTCCATCATCATCTCACCTAGATACAGTACAGTGTTCTCTATCATCATCTCACCTAGATACAGTACAGTGTTCTCTCCATCATCTCACCTAGATACAGTACAGTGTTCTCTCCATCATCATCTCACCTAGATACAGTACAGTGTTCTCTCCATCATCATCTCACCTAGATACAGTACAGAGGTTCTCTCCATCATCATCTCACCTAGATACAGTACAGTGTTCTCTCCATCATCATCTCACCTAGATACAGTACAGTGTTCTCTCCATCATCATCTCACCTAGATACATTACAGTGTTCTCTCCATCATCATCTCACCTAGATACAGTACAGTGTTCTCTCCATCATCATCTCACCTAGATACAGTACAGTGTTCTCTCCATCATCATCTCACCTAGATACAGTACAGTGTTCTCTCCATCATCTCACCTAGATACAGTACAGTGTTCTCTCCAACATCATCTCACCTAGATACAGTACAGTGTTCTCTATCATCATCTCACCTAGATACAGTACAGTGTTCTCTCCATCATCATCTCACCTAGATACAGTACAGTGTTCTCTCCATCATCATCTCACCTAGATACAGTACAGTGTTCTCTCCATCATCATCTCACCTAGATACAGTACAGTGTTCTCTCCATCATCTCACCTAGATACAGTACAGTGTTCCCTCCATCATCATCTCACCTAGATACAGTACAGTGTTCTCTATCATCATCTCACCTAGATACAGTACAGTGTTCTCTCCATCATCTTACCTAGATACAGTACAGTGTTCTCTCCATCATCATCTTACCTAGATACAGTACAGTGTTCTCTCCATCATCATCTCACCTAGATACAGTACAGTGTTCTCTATCATCATCTCACCTAGATACAGTACAGTGTTCTCTCCATCATCATCTCACCTAGATACAGTACAGTGTTCTCTCCATCATCATCTCACCTAGATACAGTACAGTGTTCTCTCCATCATCATCTCACCTAGATACAGTACAAAGGTTCTCTCCATCATCATCTCACCTAGATACAGTACAGTGTTCTCTCCATGATCATCTCACCTAGATACAGTACAGTGTCCTCTCCATCATCATCTCACCTAGATACAGTACAGTGTTCTCTCCATCATCATCTCACCTAGATACAGTACAGTGTTCTCTCCATCATCATCTCACCTAGATACAGTACAGTGTTCTCTCCATCATCATCTCACCTAGATACAGTACAGAGGTTCTCTCCATCATCATCTCACCTAGATACAGTACAGTGTTCTCTCCATCATCATCTCACCTAGATACAGTACAGTGTTCTCTCCATCATCATCTCACCTAGATACATTACAGTGTTCTCTCCATCATCATCTCACCTAGATACAGTACAGTGTTCTCTCCATCATCATCTCACCTAGATACAGTACAGTGTTCTCTCCATCATCATCTCACCTAGATACAGTACAGTGTTCTCTCCATCATCTCACCTAGATACAGTACAGTGTTCTCTCCAACATCATCTCACCTAGATACAGTACAGTGTTCTCTATCATCATCTCACCTAGATACAGTACAGTGTTCTCTCCATCATCATCTCACCTAGATACAGTACAGTGTTCTCTCCATCATCATCTCACCTAGATACAGTACAGTGTTCTCTCCATCATCATCTCACCTAGATACAGTACAGTGTTCTCTCCATCATCTCACCTAGATACAGTACAGTGTTCCCTCCATCATCATCTCACCTAGATACAGTACAGTGTTCTCTATCATCATCTCACCTAGATACAGTACAGTGTTCTCTCCATCATCTTACCTAGATACAGTACAGTGTTCTCTCCATCATCATCTTACCTAGATACAGTACAGTGTTCTCTCCATCATCATCTCACCTAGATACAGTACAGTGTTCTCTCCATCATCATCTCACCTAGATACAGTACAGTGTTCTCTCCATCATCATCTCACCTAGATACAGTACAGTGTTCTCTCCATCATCATCTCACCTAGATACAGTACAGTGTTCTCTCCATCATCATCTCACCTAGATACAGTACAGTGTTCTCTCCATCATCATCTCACCTAGATACAGTACAGTGTTCTCTCCATCATCATCTCACCTAGATACAGTACAGTGTTCTCTCCATCAACCTCTCACCTAGATACAGTACAGTGTTCCCTCCATCATCATCTCACCTAGATACAGTACAGTGTTCTCTCCATCATCATCTCACCTAGATACAGTAGTGTTCTCTCCATCATCATCTCACCTAGATACAGTACAGTGTTCTCTCCATCATCATCTCACCTTGATACAGTACAGTGTTCTCTCCATCATCATCTCACCTAGATACAGTATAGTGTTCTCTCCATCATCATCTCACCTAGATACAGTACAGTGTTCTCTCCATCATCATCTTACCTAGATACAGTACAGTGTTCTCTATCATCATCTCACCTAGATACAGTACAGTGTTCTCTCCATCATCATCTCACCTAGATACAGTACAGTGTTCTCTCCATCATCATCTCACCTAGATACAGTATGGTGTTCTCTCCATCATCATCTCACCTAGATACAGTACAGTGTTCTCTCCATCATCATCTCACCTATATACAGTATAGTGTTCTCTCCATCATCATCTCACCTAGATACAGTACAGTGTTCTCTCCATCATCATCTCACCTAGATACAGTACAGTGTTCTCTCCATCATCATCTCACCTAGATACAGTACAGTGTTCTCTCCATCATCATCTCACCTAGATACAGTACAGTGTTCTCTCCATCATCATCTCACCTAGATACAGTACAGTGTTCTCTCCATCATCATCTCACCTAGATACAGTACAGTGTTCTCTCCATCATCATCTCACCTAGATACAGTACAGTGTTCTCTCCATCATCATCTCACCTAGATACAGTACAGTGTTCTCTCCATCATCATCTCACCTAGATACAGTACAGTGTTCTCTCCATCATCATCTCACCTAGATACAGTACAGTGTTCTCTCCATCATCATCTCACCTAGATACAGTACAGTGTTCTCTCCATCATCATCTCACCTAGATACAGTACAGTGTTCTCTCCATCATCATCTCACCTAGATACAGTACAGTGTTCTCTCCATCAACCTCTCACCTAGATACAGTACAGTGTTCCCTCCATCATCATCTCACCTAGATACAGTACAGTGTTCTCTCCATCATCATCTCACCTAGATACAGTAGTGTTCTCTCCATCATCATCTCACCTAGATACAGTACAGTGTTCTCTCCATCATCATCTCACCTTGATACAGTACAGTGTTCTCTCCATCATCATCTCACCTAGATACAGTATAGTGTTCTCTCCATCATCATCTCACCTAGATACAGTACAGTGTTCTCTCCATCATCATCTTACCTAGATACAGTACAGTGTTCTCTATCATCATCTCACCTAGATACAGTACAGTGTTCTCTCCATCATCATCTCACCTAGATACAGTACAGTGTTCTCTCCATCATCATCTCACCTAGATACAGTATGGTGTTCTCTCCATCATCATCTCACCTAGATACAGTACAGTGTTCTCTCCATCATCATCTCACCTATATACAGTATAGTGTTCTCTCCATCATCATCTCACCTAGATACAGTACAGTGTTCTCTCCATCATCATCTCACCTAGATACAGTACAGTGTTCTCTCCATCATCATCTCACCTAGATACAGTACAGTGTTCTCTCCATCATCATCTCACCTAGATACAGTACAGTGTTCTCTCCATCATCATCTCACCTAGATACAGTACAGTGTTCTCTCCATCATCATCTCACCTAGATACAGTACAGTGTTCTCTCCATCATCATCTCACCTAGATACAGTACAGTGTTCTCTCCATCATCATCTCACCTAGATACAGTACAGTGTTCTCTCCATCATCATCTCACCTAGATACAGTACAGTGTTCTCTCCATCATCATCTCACCTAGATACAGTACAGTGTTCTCTCCATCATCATCTCACCTAGATACAGTACAGTGTTCTCTCCATCATCATCTCACCTAGATACAGTACCGTGTTCTCTCCATCATCTCACCTAGATACAGTATAGTGTTCTCTCCATCATCATCTCACCTAGATACAGTACAGTGTTCTCTCCATCATCTCACCTAGATACAGTACAGTGTTCTCTCCATCATCTCACCTCGATACAGTACAGTGTTCTCTCCATCATCTCACCTAGATACAGTACAGTGTTCCCTCCATCATCATCTCACCTAGATACAGTACAGTGTTCTCTCCATCATCATCTCACCTAGATACAGTACAGTGTTCTCTCCATCATCATCTCACCTAGATACAGTACAGTGTTCTCTCCATCATCTCACCTAGATACAGTACAGTGTTCTCTCCATCATCTCACCTAGATACAGTACAGTGTTCTCTCCATCATCTCACCTAGATACAGTACAGTGTTCTCTCCATCATCATCTCACCTAGATACAGTACAGTGTTCTCTCCATCATCATCTCACCTAGATACAGTACAGTGTTCTCTCCATCATCATCTCACCTAGATACAGTACAAAGGTTCTCTCCATCATCATCTCACCTAGATACAGTACAGTGTTCTCTCCATGATCATCTCACCTAGATACAGTACAGTGTCCTCTCCATCATCATCTCACCTAGATACAGTACAGTGTTCTCTCCATCATCATCTCACCTAGATACAGTACAGTGTTCTCTCCATCATCATCTCACCTAGATACAGTACAGTGTTCTCTCCATCATCATCTCACCTAGATACAGTACAGAGGTTCTCTCCATCATCATCTCACCTAGATACAGTACAGTGTTCTCTCCATCATCATCTCACCTAGATACAGTACAGTGTTCTCTCCATCATCATCTCACCTAGATACATTACAGTGCTCTCTCCATCATCATCTCACCTAGATACAGTACAGTGTTCTCTCCATCATCATCTCACCTAGATACAGTACAGTGTTCTCTCCATCATCATCTCACCTAGATACAGTACAGTGTTCTCTCCATCATCTCACCTAGATACAGTACAGTGTTCTCTCCAACATCATCTCACCTAGATACAGTACAGTGTTCTCTATCATCATCTCACCTAGATACAGTACAGTGTTCTCTCCATCATCATCTCACCTAGATACAGTACAGTGTTCTCTCCATCATCATCTCACCTAGATACAGTACAGTGTTCTCTCCATCATCATCTCACCTAGATACAGTACAGTGTTCTCTCCATCATCTCACCTAGATACAGTACAGTGTTCCCTCTCCATCATCATCTCACCTAGATACAGTACAGTGTTCTCTATCATCATCTCACCTAGATACAGTACAGTGTTCTCTCCATCATCTTACCTAGATACAGTACAGTGTTCTCTCCATCATCATCTTACCTAGATACAGTACAGTGTTCTCTCCATCATCATCTCACCTAGATACAGTACAGTGTTCTCTCCATCATCATCTCACCTAGATACAGTACAGTGTTCTCTCCATCATCATCTCACCTAGATACAGTACAGTGTTCTCTCCATCATCTCACCTAGATACAGTACAGTGTTCCCTCCATCATCATCTCACCTAGATACAGTACAGTGTTCTCTATCATCATCTCACCTAGATACAGTACAGTGTTCTCTCCATCATCTTACCTAGATACAGTACAGTGTTCTCTCCATCATCATCTTACCTAGATACAGTACAGTGTTCTCTCCATCATCTCACCTAGATACAGTACAGTGTTCCCTCCATCATCATCTCACCTAGATACAGTACAGTGTTCTCTATCATCATCTCACCTAGATACAGTACAGTGTTCTCTCCATCATCTCACCTAGATACAGTACAGTGTTCTCTCCATCATCATCTCACCTAGATACAGTACAGTGTTCTCTCCATCATCATCTCACCTAGATACAGTACAGAGGTTCTCTCCATCATCATCTCACCTAGATACAGTACAGTGTTCTCTCCATCATCATCTCACCTAGATACAGTACAGTGTTCTCTCCATCATCATCTCACCTAGATACATTACAGTGTTCTCTCCATCATCATCTCACCTAGATACAGTACAGTGTTCTCTCCATCATCATCTCACCTAGATACAGTACAGTGTTCTCTCCATCATCATCTCACCTAGATACAGTACAGTGTTCTCTCCATCATCTCACCTAGATACAGTACAGTGTTCTCTCCAACATCATCTCACCTAGATACAGTACAGTGTTCTCTATCATCATCTCACCTAGATACAGTACAGTGTTCTCTCCATCATCATCTCACCTAGATACAGTACAGTGTTCTCTATCATCATCTCACCTAGATACAGTACAGTGTTCTCTCCATCATCTTACCTAGATACAGTACAGTGTTCTCTCCATCATCATCTTACCTAGATACAGTACAGTGTTCTCTCCATCATCATCTCACCTAGATACAGTACAGTGTTCTCTCCATCATCATCTCACCTAGATACAGTACAGTGTTCTCTCCATCATCATCTCACCTAGATACAGTACAGTGTTCTCTCCATCATCTCACCTAGATACAGTACAGTGTTCCTCCATCATCATCTCACCTAGATACAGTACAGTGTTCTCTATCATCATCTCACCTAGATACAGTACAGTGTTCTCTCCATCATCTTACCTAGATACAGTACAGTGTTCTCTCCATCATCATCTTACCTAGATACAGTACAGTGTTCTCTCCATCATCTCACCTAGATACAGTACAGTGTTCCCTCCATCATCATCTCACCTAGATACAGTACAGTGTTCTCTATCATCATCTCACCTAGATACAGTACAGTGTTCTCTCCATCATCTCACCTAGATACAGTACAGTGTTCTCTCCATCATCATCTCACCTAGATACAGTACAGTGTTCTCTCCATCATCATCTCACCTAGATACAGTACAGAGGTTCTCTCCATCATCATCTCACCTAGATACAGTACAGTGTTCTCTCCATCATCATCTCACCTAGATACAGTACAGTGTTCTCTCCATCATCATCTCACCTAGATACATTACAGTGTTCTCTCCATCATCATCTCACCTAGATACAGTACAGTGTTCTCTCCATCATCATCTCACCTAGATACAGTACAGTGTTCTCTCCATCATCATCTCACCTAGATACAGTACAGTGTTCTCTCCATCATCTCACCTAGATACAGTACAGTGTTCTCTCCAACATCATCTCACCTAGATACAGTACAGTGTTCTCTATCATCATCTCACCTAGATACAGTACAGTGTTCTCTCCATCATCATCTCACCTAGATACAGTACAGTGTTCTCTCCATCATCATCTCACCTAGATACAGTACAGTGTTCTCTCCATCATCATCTCACCTAGATACAGTACAGTGTTCTCTCCATCATCTCACCTAGATACAGTACAGTGTTCCCTCCATCATCATCTCACCTAGATACAGTACAGTGTTCTCTATCATCATCTCACCTAGATACAGTACAGTGTTCTCTCCATCATCTTACCTAGATACAGTACAGTGTTCTCTCCATCATCATCTTACCTAGATACAGTACAGTGTTCTCTCCATCATCATCTCACCTAGATACAGTACAGTGTTCTCTCCATCATCATCTCACCTAGATACAGTACAGTGTTCTCTCCATCATCATCTCACCTAGATACAGTACAGTGTTCTCTCCATCATCTCACCTAGATACAGTACAGTGTTCCCTCCATCATCATCTCACCTAGATACAGTACAGTGTTCTCTATCATCATCTCACCTAGATACAGTACAGTGTTCTCTCCATCATCTTACCTAGATACAGTACAGTGTTCTCTCCATCATCATCTTACCTAGATACAGTACAGTGTTCTCTCCATCATCATCTCACCTAGATACAGTACAGTGTTCTCTCCATCATCATCTCACCTAGATACAGTACAGTGTTCTCTCCATCATCATCTCACCTAGATACAGTACAGTGTTCTCTCCATCATCATCTCACCTAGATACAGTACAGTGTTCTCTCCATCATCATCTCACCTAGATACAGTACAGTGTTCTCTCCATCATCATCTCACCTAGATACAGTACCGTGTTCTCTCCATCATCTCACCTAGATACAGTATAGTGTTCTCTCCATCATCATCTCACCTAGATACAGTACAGTGTTCTCTCCATCATCTCACCTAGATACAGTACAGTGTTCTCTCCATCATCTCACCTCGATACAGTACAGTGTTCTCTCCATCATCTCACCTAGATACAGTACAGTGTTCCCTCCATCATCATCTCACCTAGATACAGTACAGTGTTCTCTCCATCATCATCTCACCTAGATACAGTACAGTGTTCTCTCCATCATCATCTCACCTAGATACAGTACAGTGTTCTCTCCATCATCTCACCTAGATACAGTACAGTGTTCTCTCCATCATCTCACCTAGATACAGTACAGTGTTCTCTCCATCATCTCACCTAGATACAGTACAGTGTTCTCTCCATCATCATCTCACCTAGATACAGTACAGTGTTCTCTCCATCATCATCTCACCTAGATACAGTACAGTGTTCTCTCCATCATCATCTCACCTAGATACAGTACAAAGGTTCTCTCCATCATCATCTCACCTAGATACAGTACAGTGTTCTCTCCATGATCATCTCACCTAGATACAGTACAGTGTCCTCTCCATCATCATCTCACCTAGATACAGTACAGTGTTCTCTCCATCATCATCTCACCTAGATACAGTACAGTGTTCTCTCCATCATCATCTCACCTAGATACAGTACAGTGTTCTCTCCATCATCATCTCACCTAGATACAGTACAGAGGTTCTCTCCATCATCATCTCACCTAGATACAGTACAGTGTTCTCTCCATCATCATCTCACCTAGATACAGTACAGTGTTCTCTCCATCATCATCTCACCTAGATACATTACAGTGCTCTCTCCATCATCATCTCACCTAGATACAGTACAGTGTTCTCTCCATCATCATCTCACCTAGATACAGTACAGTGTTCTCTCCATCATCATCTCACCTAGATACAGTACAGTGTTCTCTCCATCATCTCACCTAGATACAGTACAGTGTTCTCTCCAACATCATCTCACCTAGATACAGTACAGTGTTCTCTATCATCATCTCACCTAGATACAGTACAGTGTTCTCTCCATCATCATCTCACCTAGATACAGTACAGTGTTCTCTCCATCATCATCTCACCTAGATACAGTACAGTGTTCTCTCCATCATCATCTCACCTAGATACAGTACAGTGTTCTCTCCATCATCTCACCTAGATACAGTACAGTGTTCCTCCATCATCATCTCACCTAGATACAGTACAGTGTTCTCTATCATCATCTCACCTAGATACAGTACAGTGTTCTCTCCATCATCTTACCTAGATACAGTACAGTGTTCTCTCCATCATCATCTTACCTAGATACAGTACAGTGTTCTCTCCATCATCATCTCACCTAGATACAGTACAGTGTTCTCTCCATCATCATCTCACCTAGATACAGTACAGTGTTCTCTCCATCATCATCTCACCTAGATACAGTACAGTGTTCTCTCCATCATCATCTCACCTAGATACAGTACAGTGTTCTCTCCATCATCATCTCACCTAGATACAGTACAGTGTTCTCTCCATCATCATCTCACCTAGATACAGTACAGTGTTCTCTCCATCAACCTCTCACCTAGATACAGTACAGTGTTCCCTCCATCATCATCTCACCTAGATACAGTACAGTGTTCTCTCCATCATCATCTCACCTAGATACAGTATAGTGTTCTCTCCATCATCATCTCACCTAGATACAGTACAGTGTTCTCTCCATCATCATCTTACCTAGATACAGTACAGTGTTCTCTATCATCATCTCACCTAGATACAGTACAGTGTTCTCTCCATCATCATCTCACCTAGATACAGTACAGTGTTCTCTCCATCATCATCTCACCTAGATACAGTATGGTGTTCTCTCCATCATCATCTAGCCTAGATACAGTACAGTGTTCTCTCCATCATCATCTCACCTATATACAGTATAGTGTTCTCTCCATCATCATCTCACCTAGATACAGTACAGTGTTCTCTCCATCATCATCTCACCTAGATACAGTACAGTGTTCTCTCCATCATCATCTCACCTAGATACAGTACAGTGTTCTCTCCATCATCATCTCACCTAGATACAGTACAGTGTTCTCTCCATCATCATCTCACCTAGATACAGTACAGTGTTCTCTCCATCATCATCTCACCTAGATACAGTACAGTGTTCTCTCCATCATCATCTCACCTAGATACAGTACAGTGTTCTCTCCATCATCATCTCACCTAGATACAGTACAGTGTTCTCTCCATCATCATCTCACCTAGATACAGTACAGTGTTCTCTCCATCATCATCTCACCTAGATACAGTACAGTGTTCTCTCCATCATCATCTCACCTAGATACAGTACCGTGTTCTCTCCATCATCTCACCTAGATACAGTATAGTGTTCTCTCCATCATCATCTCACCTAGATACAGTACAGTGTTCTCTCCATCATCTCACCTAGATACAGTACAGTGTTCTCTCCATCATCTCACCTAGATACAGTACAGTGTTCTCTCCATCATCTCACCTCGATACAGTACAGTGTTCTCTCCATCATCTCACCTAGATACAGTACAGTGTTCCCTCCATCATCATCTCACCTAGATACAGTACAGTGTTCTCTCCATCATCATCTCACCTAGATACAGTACAGTGTTCTCTCCATCATCATCTCACCTAGATACAGTACAGTGTTCTCTCCATCATCATCTCACCTAGATACAGTACAGTGTTCTCTCCATCATCATCTCACCTAGATACAGTACAGTGTTCTCTCCATCATCATCTCACCTAGATACAGTACAGTGTTCTCTCCATCAACCTCTCACCTAGATACAGTACAGTGTTCCCTCCATCATCATCTCACCTAGATACAGTACAGTGTTCCCTCCATCATCATCTCACCTAGATACAGTACAGTGTTCTCTCCATCATCATCTCACCTAGATACAGTACAGTGTTCTCTCCATCATCTCACCTAGATACAGTACAGTGTTCTCTCCAACATCATCTCACCTAGATACAGTACAGTGTTCTCTCCATCATCATCTCACCTAGATACAGTACAGTGTTCTCTCCATCATCATCTCACCTAGATACAGTACAAAGGTTCTCTCCATCATCATCTCACCTAGATACAGTACAGTGTTCTCTCCATGATCATCTCACCTAGATACAGTACAGTGTCCTCTCCATCATCATCTCACCTAGATACAGTACAGTGTTCTCTCCATCATCATCTCACCTAGATACAGTACAGTGTTCTCTCCATCATCATCTCACCTAGATACAGTACAGTGTTCTCTCCATCATCATCTCACCTAGATACAGTACAGAGGTTCTCTCCATCATCATCTCACCTAGATACAGTACAGTGTTCTCTCCATCATCATCTCTCCTAGATACAGTACAGTGTTCTCTCCATCATCATCTCACCTAGATACATTACAGTGTTCTCTCCATCATCATCTCACCTAGATACAGTACAGTGTTCTCTCCATCATCATCTCACCTAGATACAGTACAGTGTTCTCTCCATCATCATCTCACCTAGATACAGTACAGTGTTCTCTCCATCATCATCTCACCTAGATACAGTACAGTGTTCTCTCCATCATCTCACCTAGATACAGTACAGTGTTCTCTCCAACATCATCTCACCTAGATACAGTACAGTGTTCTCTCCATCATCATCTCACCTAGATACAGTACAGTGTTCTCTCCATCATCATCTCACCTAGATACAGTACAGTGTTCTCTCCATCATCATCTCACCTAGATACAGTACAGTGTTCTCTCCATCATCATCTCACCTAGATACAGTACAGTGTTCTCTCCATCATCATCTCACCTAGATACAGTACAGTGTTCTCTCCATCATCATCTCACCTAGATACAGTACAGTGTTCTCTCCATCATCATCTCACCTAGATACAGTACAGTGTTCTCTCCATCATCATCTCACCTAGATACAGTACAGTGTTCTCTCCATCATCATCTCACCTAGATACAGTACAGTGTTCTCTCCATCATCATCTCACCTAGATACAGTACAGTGTTCTCTCCATCATCATCTCACCTAGATACAGTACAGTGTTCTCTCCATCATCATCTCACCTAGATACAGTACAGTGTTCTCTCCATCATCATCTCACCTAGATACAGTACAGTGTTCTCTCCATCATCATCTCACCTAGATACAGTACAGTGTTCTCTCCATCATCATCTTACCTAGATACAGTACAGTGTTCTCTCCATCATCATCTTCACCTAGATACAGTACAGTGTTCTCTCCATCATCATCTCACCTAGATACAGTACAGTGTTCTCTCCATCATCATCTCACCTAGATACAGTACAGTGTTCTCTCCATCATCATCTCACCTAGATACAGTACAGTGTTCTCTCCATCATCATCTCACCTAGATACAGTACAGTGTTCTCTCCATCATCATCTCACCTAGATACAGTACAGTGTTCTCTCCATCATCATCTCACCTAGATACAGTACAGTGTTCTCTCCATCAACCTCTCACCTAGATACAGTACAGTGTTCCTCCATCATCATCTCACCTAGATACAGTACAGTGTTCTCTCCATCATCATCTCACCTAGATACAGTACAGTGTTCTCTCCATCATCATCTCACCTAGATACAGTACAGTGTTCTCTCCATCATCATCTCACCTAGATACAGTACAGTGTTCTCTCCATCATCATCTCACCTAGATACAGTATAGTGTTCTCTCCATCATCATCTCACCTAGATACAGTACAGTGTTCTCTCCATCATCATCTTACCTAGATACAGTACAGTGTTCTCTCCATCATCATCTCACCTAGATACAGTACAGTGTTCTCTCCATCATCATCTCACCTAGATACAGTACAGTGTTCTCTCCATCATCATCTCACCTAGATACAGTACGGTGTTCTCTCCATCATCATCTCACCTAGATACAGTACAGTGTTCTCTCCATCATCATCTCACCTATATACAGTATAGTGTTCTCTCCATCATCATCTCACCTAGATACAGTACAGTGTTCTCTCCATCATCATCTCACCTAGATACAGTACAGTGTTCTCTCCATCATCATCTCACCTAGATACAGTACAGTGTTCTCTCCATCATCATCTCACCTAGATACAGTACAGTGTTCTCTCCATCATCATCTCACCTAGATACAGTACAGTGTTCTCTCCATCATCATCTCACCTAGATACAGTACAGTGTTCTCTCCATCATCATCTCACCTAGATACAGTACAGTGTTCTCTCCATCATCATCTCACCTAGATACAGTACAGTGTTCTCTCCATCATCATCTCACCTAGATACAGTACAGTGTTCTCTCCATCATCATCTCACCTAGATACAGTACAGTGTTCTCTCCATCATCATCTCACCTAGATACAGTACAGTGTTCTCTCCATCATCATCTCACCTAGATACAGTACAGTGTTCTCTCCATCATCATCTCACCTAGATACAGTACAGTGTTCTCTCCATCATCTCACCTAGATACAGTACAGTGTTCTCTCCATCATCTCACCTAGATACAGTACAGTGTTCTCTCCATCATCATCTCACCTAGATACAGTACAGTGTTCTCTCCATCATCATCTCACCTAGATACAGTACAGTGTTCTCTCCATCATCATCTCACCTAGATACAGTACAGTGTTCTCTCCATCATCATCTCACCTAGATACAGTACAGTGTTCTCTCCATCATCATCTCACCTAGATACAGTACAGTGTTCTCTCCATCATCATCTCACCTAGATACAGTACAGTGTTCTCTCCATCATCATCTCACCTAGATACAGTACAGTGTTCTCTCCATCATCTCACCTAGATACAGTACAGTGTTCTCTCCATCATCATCTCACCTAGATAAAGTACAGTGTTCTCTCCATCATCATCTCACCTAGATACAGTACAGTGTTCTCTCCATCATCTCACCTAGATACAGTACAGTGTTCTCTCCATCATCTCACCTAGATACAGTACAGTGTTCTCTCCATCATCATCTCACCTAGATACAGTACAGTGTTCTCTCCATCATCATCTCACCTAGATACAGTACAGTGTTCTCTCCATCATCATCTCACCTAGATACAGTACAGTGTTCTCTCCATCATCATCTCACCTAGATACAGTACAGTGTTCTCTCCATCATTATCTCACCTAGATACAGTACAGTGTTCTCTCCATCATCTCACCTAGATACAGTACAGTGTTCTCTCCATCATCATCTCACCTAGATACAGTACAGTGTTCTCTCCATCATCATCTCACCTAGATACAGTACCGTGTTCTCTCCATCATTATCTCACCTAGATACAATACAGTGTTCTCTCCATCATCATCTCACCTAGATACAGTACAGTGTTCTCTCCATCATCATCTCACCTAGATACAGTACAGTGTTCTCTCCATCATCATCTCACCTAGATACAGTACAGTGTTCTCTCCATCATCATCTCACCTAGATACAGTATAGTGTTCTCTCCATCATCATCTCACCTAGATACAGTACAGTGTTCTCTATCATCATCTCACCTAGATACAGTACAGTGTTCTCTCCATCATCATCTTACCTAGATACAGTACAGTGTTCTCTATCATCATCTCACCTAGATACAGTACAGTGTTCTCTCCATCATCATCTCACCTAGATACAGTACAGTGTTCTCTCCATCATCATCTCACCTAGATACAGTACAGTGTTCTCTCCATCATCATCTCACCTAGATACAGTACAGTGTTCTCTCCATCATCATCTCACCTAGATACAGTACAGTGTTCTCTCCATCATCATCTCACCTAGATACAGTACAGTGTTCTCTCCATCATCATCTCACCTAGATACAGTACAGTGTTCTCTATCATCATCTCACCTAGATACAGTACAGTGTTCTCTCCATCATCATCTTACCTAGATACAGTACAGTGTTCTCTATCATCATCTCACCTAGATACAGTACAGTGTTCTCTCCATCATCATCTCACCTAGATACAGTACAGTGTTCTCTCCATCATCATCTCACCTAGATACAGTACAGTGTTCTCTCCATCATCATCTCACCTAGATACAGTACAGTGTTCTCTCCATCATCATCTCACCTAGATACAGTACAGTGTTCTCTCCATCATCATCTCACCTAGATACAGTACAGTGTTCTCTCCATCATCTCACCTAGATACAGTACAGTGTTCTCTCCATCATCTCACCTAGATACAGTACAGTGTTCTCTCCATCATCTCACCTAGATACAGTACAGTGTTCTCTCCATCATCATCTCACCTAGATACAGTACAGTGTTCTCTCCATCATCATCTCACCTAGATACAGTACAGTGTTCTCTCCATCATCATCTCACCTAGATACAGTACAGTGTTCTCTCCATCATCATCTCACCTAGATACAGTACAGTGTTCTCTCCATCATCTCACCTAGATACAGTACAGTGTTCTCTCCATCATCATCTCACCTAGATACAGTACAGTGTTCTCTATCATCATCTCACCTAGATACAGTACAGTGTTCTCTCCATCATCTTACCTAGATACAGTACAGTGTTCTCTCCATCATCATCTTACCTAGATACAGTACAGTGTTCTCTCCATCATCATCTCACCTAGATACAGTACAGTGTTCTCTCCATCATCATCTCACCTAGATACAGTACAGTGTTCTCTCCATCATCATCTCACCTAGATACAGTACAGTGTTCTCTCCATCATCATCTCACCTAGATACAGTACAGTGTTCTCTCCATCATCATCTCACCTAGATACAGTACAGTGTTCTCTCCATCATCATCTCACCTAGATACAGTACAGTGTTCTCTCCATCATCATCTCACCTAGATACAGTACAGTGTTCTCTCCATCATCATCTCACCTAGATACAGTACAGTGTTCTCTCCATCAACCTCTCACCTAGATACAGTACAGTGTTCCCTCCATCATCATCTCACCTAGATACAGTACAGTGTTCTCTCCATCATCATCTCACCTAGATACAGTACAGTGTTCTCTCCATCATCATCTCACCTAGATACAGTACAGTGTTCTCTCCATCATCATCTCACCTAGATACAGTACAGTGTTCTCTCCATCATCATCTCACCTAGATACAGTATAGTGTTCTCTCCATCATCATCTCACCTAGATACAGTACAGTGTTCTCTCCATCATCATCTTACCTAGATACAGTACAGTGTTCTCTATCATCATCTCACCTAGATACAGTACAGTGTTCTCTCCATCATCATCTCACCTAGATACAGTACAGTGTTCTCTCCATCATCATCTCACCTAGATACAGTATGGTGTTCTCTCCATCATCATCTCACCTAGATACAGTACAGTGTTCTCTCCATCATCATCTCACCTATATACAGTATAGTGTTCTCTCCATCATCATCTCACCTAGATACAGTACAGTGTTCTCTCCATCATCATCTCACCTAGATACAGTACAGTGTTCTCTCCATCATCATCTCACCTAGATACAGTACAGTGTTCTCTCCATCATCATCTCACCTAGATACAGTACAGTGTTCTCTCCATCATCATCTCACCTAGATACAGTACAGTGTTCTCTCCATCATCATCTCACCTAGATACAGTACAGTGTTCTCTCCATCATCATCTCACCTAGATACAGTACAGTGTTCTCTCCATCATCATCTCACCTAGATACAGTACAGTGTTCTCTCCATCATCATCTCACCTAGATACAGTACAGTGTTCTCTCCATCATCATCTCACCTAGATACAGTACAGTGTTCTCTCCATCATCATCTCACCTAGATACAGTACAGTGTTCTCTCTCCATCATCATCTCACCTAGATACAGTACCGTGTTCTCTCCATCATCTCACCTAGATACAGTATAGTGTTCTCTCCATCATCATCTCACCTAGATACAGTACAGTGTTCTCTCCATCATCTCACCTAGATACAGTACAGTGTTCTCTCCATCATCTCACCTAGATACAGTACAGTGTTCTCTCCATCATCTCACCTCGATACAGTACAGTGTTCTCTCCATCATCTCACCTAGATACAGTACAGTGTTCCTCCATCATCATCTCACCTAGATACAGTACAGTGTTCTCTCCATCATCATCTCACCTAGATACAGTACAGTGTTCTCTCCATCATCATCTCACCTAGATACAGTACAGTGTTCTCTCCATCATCATCTCACCTAGATACAGTACAGTGTTCTCTCCATCATCATCTCACGTAGATACAGTACAGTGTTCTCTCCATCATCATCTCACCTAGATACAGTACAGTGTTCTCTCCATCAACCTCTCACCTAGATACAGTACAGTGTTCCCTCCATCATCATCTCACCTAGATACAGTACAGTGTTCCCTCCATCATCATCTCACCTAGATACAGTACAGTGTTCTCTCTAAAATCATCTCACCTAGATACAGTACAGTGTTCTCTCCATCATCATCTCACCTAGATACAGTACAGTGTTCTCTCCATCATCATCTCACCTAGATACAGTACAGTGTTCTCTCCATCATCATCTTACCTAGATACAGTACAGTGTTCTCTATCATCATCTCACCTAGATACAGTACAGTGTTCTCTCCATCATCATCTCACCTAGATACAGTACAGTGTTCTCTCCATCATCATCTCACCTAGATACAGTACAGTGTTCTCTCCATCATCATCTCACCTAGATACAGTACAGTGTTCTCTCCATCATCATCTCACCTAGATACAGTACAGTGTTCTCTCCATCATCATCTCACCTAGATACAGTACAGTGTTCTCTCCATCATCATCTCACCTAGATACAGTACAGTGTTCTCTCCATCATCTCACCTAGATACAGTACAGTGTTCTCTCCATCATCTCACCTAGATACAGTACAGTGTTCTCTCCATCATCTCACCTAGATACAGTACAGTGTTCTCTCCATCATCATCTCACCTAGATACAGTACAGTGTTCTCTCCATCATCATCTCACCTAGATACAGTACAGTGTTCTCTCCATCATCATCTCACCTAGATACAGTACAGTGTTCTCTCCATCATCATCTCACCTAGATACAGTACAGTGTTCTCTCCATCATCTCACCTAGATACAGTACAGTGTTCTCTCCATCATCATCTCACCTAGATACAGTACAGTGTTCTCTATCATCATCTCACCTAGATACAGTACAGTGTTCTCTCCATCATCTTACCTAGATACAGTACAGTGTTCTCTCCATCATCATCTTACCTAGATACAGTACAGTGTTCTCTCCATCATCATCTCACCTAGATACAGTACAGTGTTCTCTCCATCATCATCTCACCTAGATACAGTACAGTGTTCTCTCCATCATCATCTCACCTAGATACAGTACAGTGTTCTCTCCATCATCATCTCACCTAGATACAGTACAGTGTTCTCTCCATCATCATCTCACCTAGATACAGTACAGTGTTCTCTCCATCATCATCTCACCTAGATACAGTACAGTGTTCTCTCCATCATCATCTCACCTAGATACAGTACAGTGTTCTCTCCATCATCATCTCACCTAGATACAGTACAGTGTTCTCTCCATCATCATCTCACCTAGATACAGTACAGTGTTCTCTCCATCATCATCTCACCTAGATACAGTACAGTGTTCTCTCCATCAACCTCTCACCTAGATACAGTACAGTGTTCCCTCCATCATCATCTCACCTAGATACAGTACAGTGTTCTCTCCATCATCATCTCACCTAGATACAGTACAGTGTTCTCTCCATCATCATCTCACCTAGATACAGTACAGTGTTCTCTCCATCATCATCTCACCTAGATACAGTACAGTGTTCTCTCCATCATCATCTCACCTAGATACAGTATAGTGTTCTCTCCATCATCATCTCACCTAGATACAGTACAGTGTTCTCTCCATCATCATCTTACCTAGATACAGTACAGTGTTCTCTATCATCATCTCACCTAGATACAGTACAGTGTTCTCTCCATCATCATCTCACCTAGATACAGTACAGTGTTCTCTCCATCATCATCTCACCTAGATACAGTATGGTGTTCTCTCCATCATCATCTCACCTAGATACAGTACAGTGTTCTCTCCATCATCATCTCACCTATATACAGTATAGTGTTCTCTCCATCATCATCTCACCTAGATACAGTACAGTGTTCTCTCCATCATCATCTCACCTAGATACAGTACAGTGTTCTCTCCATCATCATCTCACCTAGATACAGTACAGTGTTCTCTCCATCATCATCTCACCTAGATACAGTACAGTGTTCTCTCCATCATCATCTCACCTAGATACAGTACAGTGTTCTCTCCATCATCATCTCACCTAGATACAGTACAGTGTTCTCTCCATCATCATCTCACCTAGATACAGTACAGTGTTCTCTCCATCATCATCTCACCTAGATACAGTACAGTGTTCTCTCCATCATCATCTCACCTAGATACAGTACAGTGTTCTCTCCATCATCATCTCACCTAGATACAGTACAGTGTTCTCTCCATCATCATCTCACCTAGATACAGTACAGTGTTCTCTCCATCATCATCTCACCTAGATACAGTACCGTGTTCTCTCCATCATCTCACCTAGATACAGTATAGTGTTCTCTCCATCATCATCTCACCTAGATACAGTACAGTGTTCTCTCCATCATCTCACCTAGATACAGTACAGTGTTCTCTCCATCATCTCACCTAGATACAGTACAGTGTTCTCTCCATCATCTCACCTCGATACAGTACAGTGTTCTCTCCATCATCTCACCTAGATACAGTACAGTGTTCCCTCCATCATCATCTCACCTAGATACAGTACAGTGTTCTCTCCATCATCATCTCACCTAGATACAGTACAGTGTTCTCTCCATCATCATCTCACCTAGATACAGTACAGTGTTCTCTCCATCATCATCTCACCTAGATACAGTACAGTGTTCTCTCCATCATCATCTCACGTAGATACAGTACAGTGTTCTCTCCATCATCATCTCACCTAGATACAGTACAGTGTTCTCTCCATCAACCTCTCACCTAGATACAGTACAGTGTTCCCTCCATCATCATCTCACCTAGATACAGTACAGTGTTCCCTCCATCATCATCTCACCTAGATACAGTACAGTGTTCTCTCTAAAATCATCTCACCTAGATACAGTACAGTGTTCTCTCCATCATCATCTCACCTAGATACAGTACAGTGTTCTCTCCATCATCATCTCACCTAGATACAGTACAGTGTTCTCTCCATCATCATCTTACCTAGATACAGTACAGTGTTCTCTATCATCATCTCACCTAGATACAGTACAGTGTTCTCTCCATCATCATCTCACCTAGATACAGTACAGTGTTCTCTCCATCATCATCTCACCTAGATACAGTACAGTGTTCTCTCCATCATCATCTCACCTAGATACAGTACAGTGTTCTCTCCATCATCATCTCACCTAGATACAGTACAGTGTTCTCTCCATCATCATCTCGCCTAGATACAGTACAGTGTTCTCTCCATCATCATCTCACCTAGATACAGTACAGTGTTCTCTCCATCATCATCTCACCTAGATACAGTACAGTGTTCTCTCCATCATCTCACCTAGATACAGTACAGTGTTCTCTCCATCATCATCTCACCTAGATACAGTACAGTGTTCTCTCCATCATCATCTCGCCTAGATACAGTACAGTGTTCTCTCCATCATCATCTCACCTAGATACAGTACAGTGTTCTCTCCATCATCATCTCACCTAGATACAGTACAGTGTTCTCTCCATCATCTCACCTAGATACAGTACAGTGTTCTCTCCATCATCTCACCTAGATACAGTACAGTGTTCTCTCCATCATCATCTCACCTAGATACAGTACAGTGTTCTCTCCATCATCATCTCACCTAGATACAGTACAGTGTTCTCTCCATCATCATCTCACCTAGATACAGTACAGTGTTCTCTCCATCATCATCTCACCTAGATACAGTACAGTGTTCTCTCCATCATCTCACCTAGATACAGTACAGTGTTCTCTCCATCATCATCTCACCTAGATACAGTACAGTGTTCTCTATCATCATCTCACCTAGATACAGTACAGTGTTCTCTCCATCATCTTACCTAGATACAGTACAGTGTTCTCTCCATCATCATCTTACCTAGATACAGTACAATGTTCTCTCCATCATCATCTCACCTAGATACAGTACAGTGTTCTCTCC
This sequence comes from Oncorhynchus nerka, assembly GCF_034236695.1. Lineage (NCBI taxonomy): Eukaryota > Metazoa > Chordata > Actinopteri > Salmoniformes > Salmonidae > Oncorhynchus > Oncorhynchus nerka. The sequence continues at coordinate 968,633 of NC_088398.1, forward strand.
ATCATCATCTCACCTAGATACAGTACAGTGTTCTCTCCATCATCATCTCACCTAGATACAGTACAGTGTTCTCTCCATCATCATCTCACCTAGATACAGTACAGTGTTCTCTCCATCATCATCTCACCTAGATACAGTACAGTGTTCTCTCCATCATCATCTCACCTAGATACAGTACAGTGTTCTCTCCATCATCATCTCACCTAGATACAGTACAGTGTTCTCTCCATCATCATCTCACCTAGATACAGTACAGTGTTCTCTCCATCAACCTCTCACCTAGATACAGTACAGTGTTCCCTCCATCATCATCTCACCTAGATACAGTACAGTGTTCTCTCCATCATCATCTCACCTAGATACAGTACAGTGTTCTCTCCATCATCATCTCACCTAGATACAGTACAGTGTTCTCTCCATCATCATCTCACCTAGATACAGTACAGTGTTCTCTCCATCATCATCTCACCTAGATACAGTATAGTGTTCTCTCCATCATCATCTCACCTAGATACAGTACAGTGTTCTCTCCATCATCATCTTACCTAGATACAGTACAGTGTTCTCTATCATCATCTCACCTAGATACAGTACAGTGTTCTCTATCATCATCTCACCTAGATACAGTACAGTGTTCTCTCCATCATCATCTCACCTAGATACAGTACAGTGTTCTCTCCATCATCATCTCACCTAGATACAGTACAGTGTTCTCTCCATCATCATCTCACCTAGATACAGTACAGTGTTCTCTCCATCATCATCTCACCTAGATACAGTACAGTGTTCTCTCCATCATCATCTCACCTAGATACAGTACAGTGTTCTCTCCATCATCATCTCACCTAGATACAGTACAGTGTTCTCTCCATCATCATCTCACCTAGATACAGTACAGTGTTCTCTCCATCATCATCTCACCTAGATACAGTACAGTGTTCTCTCCATCATCATCTCACCTAGATACAGTACAGTGTTCTCTCCATCATCATCTCACCTAGATACAGTACAGTGTTCTCTCCATCATCATCTCACCTAGATACAGTACAGTGTTCTCTCCATCATCATCTCACCTAGATACAGTACAGTGTTCTCTCCATCATCATCTCACCTAGATACAGTACAGTGTTCTCTCCATCATCATCTCACCTAGATACAGTACCGTGTTCTCTCCATCATCTCACCTAGATACAGTATAGTGTTCTCTCCATCATCATCTCACCTAGATACAGTACAGTGTTCTCTCCATCATCTCACCTAGATACAGTACAGTGTTCTCTCCATCATCTCACCTAGATACAGTACAGTGTTCTCTCCATCATCTCACCTCGATACAGTACAGTGTTCTCTCCATCATCTCACCTAGATACAGTACAGTGTTCCCTCCATCATCATCTCACCTAGATACAGTATAGTGTTCTCTCCATCATCATCTCACCTAGATACAGTACCGTGTTCTCTCCATCATCTCACCTAGATACAGTATAGTGTTCTCTCCATCATCATCTCACCTAGATACAGTACAGTGTTCTCTCCATCATCTCACCTAGATACAGTACAGTGTTCTCTCCATCATCTCACCTAGATACAGTACAGTGTTCTCTCCATCATCTCACCTCGATACAGTACAGTGTTCTCTCCATCATCTCACCTAGATACAGTACAGTGTTCCCTCCATCATCATCTCACCTAGATACAGTACAGTGTTCTCTCCATCATCATCTCACCTAGATACAGTACAGTGTTCTCTCCATCATCATCTCACCTAGATACAGTACAGTGTTCTCTCCATCATCATCTCACCTAGATACAGTACAGTGTTCTCTCCATCATCATCTCACGTAGATACAGTACAGTGTTCTCTCCATCATCATCTCACCTAGATACAGTACAGTGTTCTCTCCATCAACCTCTCACCTAGATACAGTACAGTGTTCCCTCCATCATCATCTCACCTAGATACAGTACAGTGTTCCCTCCATCATCATCTCACCTAGATACAGTACAGTGTTCTCTCTAAAATCATCTCACCTAGATACAGTACAGTGTTCTCTCCATCATCATCTCACCTAGATACAGTACAGTGTTCTCTCCATCATCATCTCACCTAGATACAGTACAGTGTTCTCTCCATCATCATCTTACCTAGATACAGTACAGTGTTCTCTATCATCATCTCACCTAGATACAGTACAGTGTTCTCTCCATCATCATCTCACCTAGATACAGTACAGTGTTCTCTCCATCATCATCTCACCTAGATACAGTACAGTGTTCTCTCCATCATCATCTCACCTAGATACAGTACAGTGTTCTCTCCATCATCATCTCACCTAGATACAGTACAGTGTTCTCTCCATCATCATCTCGCCTAGATACAGTACAGTGTTCTCTCCATCATCATCTCACCTAGATACAGTACAGTGTTCTCTCCATCATCATCTCACCTAGATACAGTACAGTGTTCTCTCCATCATCTCACCTAGATACAGTACAGTGTTCTCTCCATCATCTCACCTAGATACAGTACAGTGTTCTCTCCATCATCATCTCACCTAGATACAGTACAGTGTTCTCTCCATCATCATCTCACCTAGATACAGTACAGTGTTCTCTCCATCATCATCTCACCTAGATACAGTACAGTGTTCTCTCCATCATCATCTCACCTAGATACAGTACAGTGTTCTCTCCATCATCTCACCTAGATACAGTACAGTGTTCTCTCCATCATCATCTCACCTAGATACAGTACAGTGTTCTCTATCATCATCTCACCTAGATACAGTACAGTGTTCTCTCCATCATCTTACCTAGATACAGTACAGTGTTCTCTCCATCATCATCTTACCTAGATACAGTACAATGTTCTCTCCATCATCATCTCACCTAGATACAGTACAGTGTTCTCTCCATCATCATCTCACCTAGATACAGTACAGTGTTCTCTCCATCATCATCTCACCTAGATACAGTACAGTGTTCTCTCCATCATCATCTCACCTAGATACAGTACAGTGTTCTCTCCATCATCATCTCACCTAGATACAGTACAGTGTTCTCTCCATCATCATCTCACCTAGATACAGTACAGTGTTATCTCCATCATCATCTCACCTAGATACAGTACAGTGTTCTCTCCATCATCATCTCACCTAGATACAGTACAGTGTTCTCTCCATCAACCTCTCACCTAGATACAGTACAGTGTTCCCTCCATCATCATCTCACCTAGATACAGTACAGTGTTCTCTCCATCATCATCTCACCTAGATACAGTACAGTGTTCTCTCCATCATCATCTCACCTAGATACAGTACAGTGTTCTCTCCATCATCATCTCACCTAGATACAGTACAGTGTTCTCTCCATCATCATCTCACCTAGATACAGTATAGTGTTCTCTCCATCATCATCTCACCTAGATACAGTACAGTGTTCTCTCCATCATCATCTTACCTAGATACAGTACAGTGTTCTCTATCATCATCTCACCTAGATACAGTACAGTGTTCTCTATCATCATCTCACCTAGATACAGTACAGTGTTCTCTCCATCATCATCTCACCTAGATACAGTACAGTGTTCTCTCCATCATCATCTCACCTAGATACAGTACAGTGTTCTCTCCATCATCATCTCACCTAGATACAGTACAGTGTTCTCTCCATCATCATCTCACCTAGATACAGTACAGTGTTATCTCCATCATCATCTCACCTAGATACAGTACAGTGTTCTCTCCATCATCATCTCACCTAGATACAGTACAGTGTTCTCTCCATCAACCTCTCACCTAGATACAGTACAGTGTTCCCTCCATCATCATCTCACCTAGATACAGTACAGTGTTCTCTCCATCATCATCTCACCTAGATACAGTACAGTGTTCTCTCCATCATCATCTCACCTAGATACAGTACAGTGTTCTCTCCATCATCATCTCACCTAGATACAGTACAGTGTTCTCTCCATCATCATCTCACCTAGATACAGTATAGTGTTCTCTCCATCATCATCTCACCTAGATACAGTACAGTGTTCTCTCCATCATCATCTTACCTAGATACAGTACAGTGTTCTCTATCATCATCTCACCTAGATACAGTACAGTGTTCTCTATCATCATCTCACCTAGATACAGTACAGTGTTCTCTCCATCATCATCTCACCTAGATACAGTACAGTGTTCTCTCCATCATCATCTCACCTAGATACAGTACAGTGTTCTCTCCATCATCATCTCACCTAGATACAGTACAGTGTTCTCTCCATCATCATCTCACCTAGATACAGTACAGTGTTCTCTCCATCATCATCTCACCTAGATACAGTACAGTGTTCTCTCCATCATCATCTCACCTAGATACAGTACAGTGTTCTCTCCATCATCATCTCACCTAGATACAGTACAGTGTTCTCTCCATCATCATCTCACCTAGATACAGTACAGTGTTCTCTCCATCATCATCTCACCTAGATACAGTACAGTGTTCTCTCCATCATCATCTCACCTAGATACAGTACAGTGTTCTCTCCATCATCATCTCACCTAGATACAGTACAGTGTTCTCTCCATCATCATCTCACCTAGATACAGTACCGTGTTCTCTCCATCATCTCACCTAGATACAGTATAGTGTTCTCTCCATCATCATCTCACCTAGATACAGTACAGTGTTCTCTCCATCATCTCACCTAGATACAGTACAGTGTTCTCTCCATCATCTCACCTAGATACAGTACAGTGTTCTCTCCATCATCTCACCTCGATACAGTACAGTGTTCTCTCCATCATCTCACCTAGATACAGTACAGTGTTCCCTCCATCATCATCTCACCTAGATACAGTACAGTGTTCTCTCCATCATCATCTCACCTAGATACAGTACAGTGTTCTCTCCATCATCATCTCACCTAGATACAGTACAGTGTTCTCTCCATCATCTCACCTAGATACAGTACAGTGTTCTCTCCATCATCATCTCACGTAGATACAGTACAGTGTTCTCTCCATCATCATCTCACCTAGATACAGTACAGTGTTCTCTCCATCAACCTCTCACCTAGATACAGTACAGTGTTCCCTCCATCATCATCTCACCTAGATACAGTACAGTGTTCCCTCCATCATCATCTCACCTAGATACAGTACAGTGTTCTCTCCATCATCATCTCACCTAGATACAGTACAGTGTTCTCTCCATCATCATCTCACCTAGATACAGTACAGTGTTCTCTCCATCATCATCTCACCTAGATACAGTACAGTGTTCTCTCCATCATCATCTCACCTAGATACAGTACAGTGTTCTCTCCATCATCTCACCTAGATACAGTACAGTGTTCCCTCCATCATCATCTCACCTAGATACAGTACAGTGTTCTCTCCATCATCATCTCACCTAGATACAGTACAGTGTTCTCTCCATCATCATCTCACCTAGATACAGTACAGTGTTCTCTCCATCATCATCTCACCTAGATACAGTACAGTGTTCTCTCCATCATCATCTCACCTAGATACAGTACAGTGTTCTCTCCATCATCATCTCACCTAGATACAGTACAGTGTTCTCTCCATCATCATCTCACCTAGATACAGTACAGTGTTCTCTCCATCATCATCTCACCTATATACAGTATAGTGTTCTCTCCATAATCATCTCACCTAGATACAGTACAGTGTTCTCTCCATCATCATCTCACCTAGATACAGTACAGTGTTCTCTCCATCATCATCTCACCTAGATACAGTACAGTGTTCTCTCCATCATCATCTCACCTATATACAGTATAGTGTTCTCTCCATCATCATCTCACCTAGATACAGTATAGTGTTCTCTCCATCATCATCTCACCTAGATACAGTACAGTGTTCTCTATCATCATCTCACCTAGATACAGTACAGTGTTCTCTCCATCATCATCTTACCTAGATACAGTACAGTGTTCTCTATCATCATCTCACCTAGATACAGTACAGTGTTCTCTCCATCATCATCTCACCTAGATACAGTACAGTGTTCTCTCCATCATCATCTCACCTAGATACAGTAGTGTTCTCTCCATCATCATCTCACCTAGATACAGTACAGTGTTCTCTCCATCATCATCTCACCTAGATACAGTACAGTGTTCTCTCCATCATCATCTCACCTAGATACAGTACAGTGTTCTCTCCATCATCATCTCACCTAGATACATTACAGTGTTCTCTCCATCAACCTCTCACCTAGATACAGTACAGTGTTCCCTCCATCATCATCTCACCTAGATACAGTACAGTGTTCTCTCCATCATCATCTCACCTAGATACAGTACAGTGTTCTCTCCATCATCATCTCACCTAGATACAGTACAGTGTTCTCTCCATCAACCTCTCACCTAGATACAGTACAGTGTTCCCTCCATCATCATCTCACCTAGATACAGTACAGTGTTCTCTCCATCATCATCTCACCTAGATACAGTACAGTGTTCTCTCCATCATCATCTCACCTAGATACAGTACCGTGTTCTCTCCATCATCTCACCTAGATACAGTATAGTGTTCTCTCCATCATCATCTCACCTAGATACAGTACAGTGTTCTCTCCATCATCTCACCTAGATACAGTACAGTGTTCTCTCCATCATCTCACCTAGATACAGTACAGTGTTCTCTCCATCATCTCACCTAGATACAGTACAGTGTTCTCTCCATCATCTCACCTAGATACAGTACAGTGTTCTCTCCATCATCTCACCTAGATACAGTACAGTGTTCTCTCCATCATTATCTCACCTAGATACAGTAAAGTGTTCTCTCCATCATCTCACCTAGATACAGTACAGTGTTCTCTCCATCATCATCTCACCTAGATACAGTACAGTGTTCTCTCCATCATCATCTCACCTAGATACAGTACAGTGTTCTCTCCATCATCATCTCACCTAGATACAGTACAGTGTTCTCTCCATCATCATCTCACCTAGATACAGTATAGTGTTCTCTCCATCATCATCTCACCTAGATACAGTACAGTGTTCTCTATCATCATCTCACCTAGATACAGTACAGTCTTCTCTCCATCATCATCTTACCTAGATACAGTACAGTGTTCTCTATCATCATCTCACCTAGATACAGTACAGTGTTCTCTCCATCATCATCTCACCTAGATACAGTACAGTGTTCTCTCCATCATCATCTCACCTAGATACAGTACAGTGTTCTCTCCATCATCATCTCACCTAGATACAGTACAGTGTTCTCTCCATCATCATCTCACCTAGATACAGTACAGTGTTCTCTCCATCATCATCTCGCCTAGATACAGTACAGTGTTCTCTCCATCATCATCTCGCCTAGATACAGTACAGTGTTCTCTCCATCATCATCTCGCCTAGATACAGTACAGTGTTCTCTCCATCATCATCTCACCTAGATACAGTACAGTGTTCTCTCCATCATCATCTCACCTAGATACAGTACAGTGTTCTCTCCATCATCTCACCTAGATACAGTACAGTGTTCTCTCCATCATCTCACCTAGATACAGTACAGTGTTCTCTCCATCATCTCACCTAGATACAGTACAGTGTTCTCTCCATCATCATCTCACCTAGATACAGTACAGTGTTCTCTCCATCATCATCTCACCTAGATACAGTACAGTGTTCTCTCCATCATCATCTCACCTAGATACAGTACAGTGTTCTCTCCATCATCATCTCACCTAGATACAGTACAGTGTTCTCTCCATCATCATCTCACCTAGATACAGTACAGTGTTCTCTCCATCATCATCTCACCTAGATACAGTACAGTGTTCTCTCCATCATCTCACCTAGATACAGTACAGTGTTCTCTCCATCATCATCTCACCTAGATACAGTACAGTGTTCTCTCCATCATCTCACCTAGATACAGTACAGTGTTCTCTCCACCATCTCACCTAGATACAGTACAGTGTTCTCTCCATCATCATCTCACCTAGATACAGTACAGTGTTCTCTCCATCATCATCTCACCTAGATACAGTACAGTGTTCTCTCCATCATCATCTCACCTAGATACAGTACAGTGTTCTCTCCATCATCATCTCACCTAGATACAGTACAGTGTTCTCTCCATCATCATCTCACCTAGATACAGTAGTGTTCTCTCCATCATCATCTCACCTAGATACAGTACAGTGTTCTCTCCATCATCATCTCACCTAGATACAGTACAGTGTTCTCTCCATCATCATCTCACCTAGATACAGTACAGTGTTCTCTCCATCATCATCTCACCTAGATACATTACAGTGTTCTCTCCATCAACCTCTCACCTAGATACAGTACAGTGTTCCCTCCATCATCATCTCACCTAGATACAGTACAGTGTTCTCTCCATCATCATCTCACCTAGATACAGTACAGTGTTCTCTCCATCATCATCTCACCTAGATACAGTACAGTGTTCTCTCCATCAACCTCTCACCTAGATACAGTACAGTGTTCCCTCCATCATCATCTCACCTAGATACAGTACAGTGTTCTCTCCATCATCATCTCACCTAGATACAGTACAGTGTTCTCTCCATCATCATCTCACCTAGATACAGTACCGTGTTCTCTCCATCATCTCACCTAGATACAGTATAGTGTTCTCTCCATCATCATCTCACCTAGATACAGTACAGTGTTCTCTCCATCATCTCACCTAGATACAGTACAGTGTTCTCTCCATCATCTCACCTAGATACAGTACAGTGTTCTCTCCATCATCTCACCTAGATACAGTACAGTGTTCTCTCCATCATCTCACCTAGATACAGTACAGTGTTCTCTCCATCATCTCACCTAGATACAGTACAGTGTTCTCTCCATCATTATCTCACCTAGATACAGTAAAGTGTTCTCTCCATCATCTCACCTAGATACAGTACAGTGTTCTCTCCATCATCATCTCACCTAGATACAGTACAGTGTTCTCTCCATCATCATCTCACCTAGATACAGTACAGTGTTCTCTCCATCATCATCTCACCTAGATACAGTACAGTGTTCTCTCCATCATCATCTCACCTAGATACAGTATAGTGTTCTCTCCATCATCATCTCACCTAGATACAGTACAGTGTTCTCTATCATCATCTCACCTAGATACAGTACAGTGTTCTCTCCATCATCATCTTACCTAGATACAGTACAGTGTTCTCTATCATCATCTCACCTAGATACAGTACAGTGTTCTCTCCATCATCATCTCACCTAGATACAGTACAGTGTTCTCTCCATCATCATCTCACCTAGATACAGTACAGTGTTCTCTCCATCATCATCTCACCTAGATACAGTACAGTGTTCTCTCCATCATCATCTCACCTAGATACAGTACAGTGTTCTCTCCATCATCATCTCGCCTAGATACAGTACAGTGTTCTCTCCATCATCATCTCGCCTAGATACAGTACAGTGTTCTCTCCATCATCATCTCGCCTAGATACAGTACAGTGTTCTCTCCATCATCATCTCACCTAGATACAGTACAGTGTTCTCTCCATCATCATCTCACCTAGATACAGTACAGTGTTCTCTCCATCATCTCACCTAGATACAGTACAGTGTTCTCTCCATCATCTCACCTAGATACAGTACAGTGTTCTCTCCATCATCTCACCTAGATACAGTACAGTGTTCTCTCCATCATCATCTCACCTAGATACAGTACAGTGTTCTCTCCATCATCATCTCACCTAGATACAGTACAGTGTTCTCTCCATCATCATCTCACCTAGATACAGTACAGTGTTCTCTCCATCATCATCTCACCTAGATACAGTACAGTGTTCTCTCCATCATCATCTCACCTAGATACAGTACAGTGTTCTCTCCATCATCATCTCACCTAGATACAGTACAGTGTTCTCTCCATCATCTCACCTAGATACAGTACAGTGTTCTCTCCATCATCATCTCACCTAGATACAGTACAGTGTTCTCTCCATCATCTCACCTAGATACAGTACAGTGTTCTCTCCATCATCTCACCTAGATACAGTACAGTGTTCTCTCCATCATCATCTCACCTAGATACAGTACAGTGTTCTCTCCATCATCATCTCACCTAGATACAGTACAGTGTTCTCTCCATCATCATCTCACCTAGATACAGTACAGTGTTCTCTCCATCATCATCTCACCTAGATACAGTACAGTGTTCTCTCCATCATTATCTCACCTAGATACAGTACAGTGTTCTCTCCATCATCTCACCTAGATACAGTACAGTGTTCTCTCCATCATCATCTCACCTAGATACAGTACAGTGTTCTCTCCATCATCATCTCACCTAGATACAGTACCGTGTTCTCTCCATCATTATCTCACCTAGATACAGTACAGTGTTCTCTCCATCATCATCTCACCTACATACAGTACAGTGTTCTCTCCATCATCATCTCACCTAGATACAGTACAGTGTTCTCTCCATCATCATCTCACCTAGATACAGTACAGTGTCCTCTCCATCATCATCTCACCTAGATACAGTACAGTGTTCTCTCCATCATCATCTCACCTAGATACAGTACAGTGTTCTCTCCATCATCATCTCACCTAGATACAGTATAGTGTTCTCTCCATCATCATCTCACCTAGATACAGTACAGTGTTCTCTATCATCATCTCACCTAGATACAGTACAGTGTTCTCTCCATCATCATCTTACCTAGATACAGTACAGTGTTCTCTATCATCATCTCACCTAGATACAGTACAGTGTTCTCTCCATCATCATCTCACCTAGATACAGTACAGTGTTCTCTCCATCATCATCTCACCTAGATACAGTACAGTGTTCTCTCCATCATCATCTCACCTAGATACAGTACAGTGTTCTCTCCATCATCATCTCACCTAGATACAGTACAGTGTTCTCTCCATCATCATCTCACCTAGATACAGTACAGTGTTCTCTCCATCATCTCACCTAGATACAGTACAGTGTTCTCTCCATCATCTCACCTAGATACAGTACAGTGTTCTCTCCATCATCTCACCTAGATACAGTACAGTGTTCTCTCCATCATCATCTCACCTAGATACAGTACAGTGTTCTCTCCATCATCATCTCACCTAGATACAGTACAGTGTTCTCTCCATCATCATCTCACCTAGATACAGTACAGTGTTCTCTCCATCATTATCTCACCTAGATACAGTACAGTGTTCTCTCCATCATCATCTCACCTAGATACAGTACAGTGTTCTCTCCATCATCATCTCACCTAGATACAGTACAGTGTTCTCTCCATCATCTCACCTAGATACAGTACAGTGTTCTCTCCATCATCTCACCTAGATACAGTACAGTGTTCTCTCCATCATCTCACCTAGATACAGTACAGTGTTCTCTCCATCATCATCTCACCTAGATACAGTACAGTGTTCTCTCCATCATCATCTCACCTAGATACAGTACAGTGTTCTCTCCATCATCTCACCTAGATACAGTACAGTGTTCTCTCCATCATCTCACCTAGATACAGTACAGTGTTCTCTCCATCATCATCTCACCTAGATACAGTACAGTGTTCTCTCCATCATCATCTCACCTAGATACAGTACAGTGTTCTCTCCATCATCATCTCACCTAGATACAGTACAGTGTTCTCTCCATCATCATCTCACCTAGATACAGTACAGTGTTCTCTCCATCATTATCTCACCTAGATACAGTACAGTGTTCTCTCCATCATCTCACCTAGATACAGTACAGTGTTCTCTCCATCATCATCTCACCTAGATACAGTACAGTGTTCTCTCCATCATCATCTCACCTAGATACAGTACCGTGTTCTCTCCATCATTATCTCACCTAGATACAGTACAGTGTTCTCTCCATCATCATCTCACCTACATACAGTACAGTGTTCTCTCCATCATCATCTCACCTAGATACAGTACAGTGTTCTCTCCATCATCATCTCACCTAGATACAGTACAGTGTCCTCTCCATCATCATCTCACCTAGATACAGTACAGTGTTCTCTCCATCATCATCTCACCTAGATACAGTACAGTGTTCTCTCCATCATCATCTCACCTAGATACAGTATAGTGTTCTCTCCATCATCATCTCACCTAGATACAGTACAGTGTTCTCTATCATCATCTCACCTAGATACAGTACAGTGTTCTCTCCATCATCATCTTACCTAGATACAGTACAGTGTTCTCTATCATCATCTCACCTAGATACAGTACAGTGTTCTCTCCATCATCATCTCACCTAGATACAGTACAGTGTTCTCTCCATCATCATCTCACCTAGATACAGTACAGTGTTCTCTCCATCATTATCTCACCTAGATACAGTACAGTGTTCTCTCCATCATCATCTCACCTAGATACAGTACAGTGTTCTCTCCATCATCATCTCACCTAGATACAGTACAGTGTTCTCTCCATCATCTCACCTAGATACAGTACAGTGTTCTCTCCATCATCTCACCTAGATACAGTACAGTGTTCTCTCCATCATCTCACCTAGATACAGTACAGTGTTCTCTCCATCATCATCTCACCTAGATACAGTACAGTGTTCTCTCCATCATCATCTCACCTAGATACAGTACAGTGTTCTCTCCATCATCTCACCTAGATACAGTACAGTGTTCTCTCCATCATCATCTCACCTACATACAGTACAGTGTTCTCTCCATCATCATCTCACCTAGATACAGTACAGTGTTCTCTCCATCATCATCTCACCTAGATACAGTACAGTGTCCTCTCCATCATCATCTCACCTAGATACAGTACAGTGTTCTCTCCATCATCATCTCACCTAGATACAGTACAGTGTTCTCTCCATCATCATCTCACCTAGATACAGTATAGTGTTCTCTCCATCATCATCTCACCTAGATACAGTACAGTGTTCTCTATCATCATCTCACCTAGATACAGTACAGTGTTCTCTCCATCATCATCTTACCTAGATACAGTACAGTGTTCTCTATCATCATCTCACCTAGATACAGTACAGTGTTCTCTCCATCATCATCTCACCTAGATACAGTACAGTGTTCTCTCCATCATCATCTCACCTAGATACAGTACAGTGTTCTCTCCATCATCATCTCACCTAGATACAGTACAGTGTTATCTCCATCATCATCTCACCTAGATACAGTACAGTGTTCTCTCCATCATCATCTCACCTAGATACAGTACAGTGTTCTCTCCATCATCTCACCTAGATACAGTACAGTGTTCTCTCCATCATCTCACCTAGATACAGTACAGTGTTCTCTCCATCATCATCTCACCTAGATACAGTACAGTGTTCTCTCCATCATCATCTCACCTAGATACAGTACAGTGTTCTCTCCATCATCATCTCACCTAGATACAGTACAGTGTTCTCTCCATCATCTCACCTAGATACAGTACAGTGTTCTCTCCATCATCTCACCTAGATACAGTACAGTGTTCTCTATCATCATCTCACCTAGATACAGTACAGTGTTCTCTCCATCATCATCTTACCTAGATACAGTACAGTGTTCTCTATCATCATCTCACCTAGATACAGTACAGTGTTCTCTCCATCATCATCTCACCTAGATACAGTACAGTGTTCTCTCCATCATCATCTCACCTAGATACAGTACAGTGTTCTCTATCATCATCTCACCTAGATACAGTACAGTGTTCTCTCCATCATCATCTTACCTAGATACAGTACAGTGTTCTCTATCATCATCTCACCTAGATACAGTACAGTGTTCTCTCCATCATCATCTCACCTAGATACAGTACAGTGTTCTCTCCATCATCATCTCACCTAGATACAGTACAGTGTTCTCTCCATCATCATCTCACCTAGATACAGTACAGTGTTCTCTCCATCATTATCTCACCTAGATACAGTACAGTGTTCTCTCCATCATCTCACCTAGATACAGTACAGTGTTCTCTCCATCATCATCTCACCTAGATACAGTACAGTGTTCTCTCCATCATCATCTCACCTAGATACAGTACCGTGTTCTCTCCATCATTATCTCACCTAGATACAGTACAGTGTTCTCTCCATCATCATCTCACCTAGATACAGTACAGTGTTCTCTCCATCATCATCTCACCTAGATACAGTACAGTGTTCTCTCCATCATCATCTCACCTAGATACAGTACAGTGTCCTCTCCATCATCATATCACCTAGATACAGTACAGTGTTCTCTCCATCATCATCTCACCTAGATACAGTACAGTGTTCTCTCCATCATCATCTCACCTAGATACAGTATAGTGTTCTCTCCATCATCATCTCACCTAGATACAGTACAGTGTTCTCTATCATCATCTCACCTAGATACAGTACAGTGTTCTCTCCATCATCATCTTACCTAGATACAGTACAGTGTTCTCTATCATCATCTCACCTAGATACAGTACAGTGTTCTCTCCATCATCATCTCACCTAGATACAGTACAGTGTTCTCTCCATCATCATCTCACCTAGATACAGTACAGTGTTCTCTCCATCATCATCTCACCTAGATACAGTATAGTGTTCTCTCCATCATCATCTCACCTAGATACAGTACAGTGTTCTCTATCATCATCTCACCTAGATACAGTACAGTGTTCTCTCCATCATCATCTCACCTAGATACAGTACAGTGTTCTCTCCATCATCATCTCACCTAGATACAGTACAGTGTTCTCTCCATCATCATCTCACCTAGATACAGTACAGTGTTCTCTCCATCATCATCTCACCTAGATACAGTACAGTGTTCTCTATCATCATCTCACCTAGATACAGTACAGTGTTCTCTCCATCATCATCTTACCTAGATACAGTACAGTGTTCTCTATCATCATCTCACCTAGATACAGTACAGTGTTCTCTCCATCATCATCTCACCTAGATACAGTACAGTGTTCTCTCCATCATCATCTCACCTAGATACAGTACAGTGTTCTCTCCATCATCATCTCACCTAGATACAGTACAGTGTTCTCTCCATCATTATCTCACCTAGATACAGTACAGTGTTCTCTCCATCATCTCACCTAGATACAGTACAGTGTTCTCTCCATCATCATCTCACCTAGATACAGTACAGTGTTCTCTCCATCATCATCTCACCTAGATACAGTACCGTGTTCTCTCCATCATTATCTCACCTAGATACAGTACAGTGTTCTCTCCATCATCATCTCACCTAGATACAGTACAGTGTTCTCTCCATCATCATCTCACCTAGATACAGTACAGTGTTCTCTCCATCATCATCTCACCTAGATACAGTACAGTGTTCTCTCCATCATTATCTCACCTAGATACAGTACAGTGTTCTCTCCATCATCTCACCTAGATACAGTACAGTGTTCTCTCCATCATCATCTCACCTAGATACAGTACAGTGTTCTCTCCATCATCATCTCACCTAGATACAGTACCGTGTTCTCTCCATCATTATCTCACCTAGATACAGTACAGTGTTCTCTCCATCATCATCTCACCTAGATACAGTACAGTGTTCTCTCCATCATCATCTCACCTAGATACAGTACAGTGTTCTCTCCATCATCATCTCACCTAGATACAGTACAGTGTCCTCTCCATCATCATATCACCTAGATACAGTACAGTGTTCTCTCCATCATCATCTCACCTAGATACAGTACAGTGTTCTCTCCATCATCATCTCACCTAGATACAGTATAGTGTTCTCTCCATCATCATCTCACCTAGATACAGTACAGTGTTCTCTATCATCCTCTCACCTAGATACAGTACAGTGTTCTCTCCATCATCATCTTACCTAGATACAGTACAGTGTTCTCTATCATCATCTCACCTAGATACAGTACAGTGTTCTCTCCATCATCATCTCACCTAGATACAGTACAGTGTTCTCTCCATCATCATCTCACCTAGATACAGTACAGTGTTCTCTCCATCATCATCTCACCTAGATACAGTATAGTGTTCTCTCCATCATCATCTCACCTAGATACAGTACAGTGTTCTCTATCATCATCTCACCTAGATACAGTACAGTGTTCTCTCCATCATCATCTCACCTAGATACAGTACAGTGTTCTCTCCATCATCATCTCACCTAGATACAGTACAGTGTTCTCTCCATCATCATCTCACCTAGATACAGTACAGTGTTCTCTCCATCATCATCTCACCTAGATACAGTACAGTGTTCTCTATCATCATCTCACCTAGATACAGTACAGTGTTCTCTCCATCATCATCTTACCTAGATACAGTACAGTGTTCTCTATCATCATCTCACCTAGATACAGTACAGTGTTCTCTCCATCATCATCTCACCTAGATACAGTACAGTGTTCTCTCCATCATCATCTCACCTAGATACAGTACAGTGTTCTCTCCATCATCATCTCACCTAGATACAGTACAGTGTTCTCTCCATCATTATCTCACCTAGATACAGTACAGTGTTCTCTCCATCATCTCACCTAGATACAGTACAGTGTTCTCTCCATCATCATCTCACCTAGATACAGTACAGTGTTCTCTCCATCATCATCTCACCTAGATACAGTACCGTGTTCTCTCCATCATTATCTCACCTAGATACAGTACAGTGTTCTCTCCATCATCATCTCACCTAGATACAGTACAGTGTTCTCTCCATCATCATCTCACCTAGATACAGTACAGTGTTCTCTCCATCATCATCTCACCTAGATACAGTACAGTGTCCTCTCCATCATCATCTCACCTAGATACAGTACAGTGTTCTCTCCATCATCATCTCACCTAGATACAGTACAGTGTTCTCTCCATCATCATCTCACCTAGATACAGTATAGTGTTCTCTCCATCATCATCTCACCTAGATACAGTACAGTGTTCTCTATCATCATCTCACCTAGATACAGTACAGTGTTCTCTCCATCATCATCTTACCTAGATACAGTACAGTGTTCTCTATCATCATCTCACCTAGATACAGTACAGTGTTCTCTCCATCATCATCTCACCTAGATACAGTACAGTGTTCTCTCCATCATCATCTCACCTAGATACAGTACAGTGTTCTCTCCATCATCATCTCACCTAGATACAGTATAGTGTTCTCTCCATCATCATCTCACCTAGATACAGTACAGTGTTCTCTATCATCATCTCACCTAGATACAGTACAGTGTTCTCTCCATCATCATCTTACCTAGATACAGTACAGTGTTCTCTATCATCATCTCACCTAGATACAGTACAGTGTTCTCTCCATCATCATCTCACCTAGATACAGTACAGTGTTCTCTCCATCATCATCTCACCTAGATACAGTACAGTGTTCTCTCCATCATCATCTCACCTAGATACAGTACAGTGTTCTCTCCATCATCATCTCACCTAGATACAGTACAGTGTTCTCTCCATCATCATCTCACCTAGATACAGTACAGTGTTCTCTCCATCATCATCTCACCTAGATACAGTACAGTGTTCTCTCCATCATCATCTCACCTAGATACAGTACAGTGTTCTCTATCATCATCTCACCTAGATACAGTACAGTGTTCTCTCCATCATCATCTTACCTAGATACAGTACAGTGTTCTCTATCATCATCTCACCTAGATACAGTACAGTGTTCTCTCCATCATCATCTCACCTAGATACAGTACAGTGTTCTCTCCATCATCATCTCACCTAGATACAGTACAGTGTTCTCTCCATCATCATCTCACCTAGATACAGTACAGTGTTCTCTCCATCATTATCTCACCTAGATACAGTACAGTGTTCTCTCCATCATCTCACCTAGATACAGTACAGTGTTCTCTCCATCATCATCTCACCTAGATACAGTACAGTGTTCTCTCCATCATCATCTCACCTAGATACAGTACCGTGTTCTCTCCATCATTATCTCACCTAGATACAGTACAGTGTTCTCTCCATCATCATCTCACCTAGATACAGTACAGTGTTCTCTCCATCATCATCTCACCTAGATACAGTACAGTGTTCTCTCCATCATCATCTCACCTAGATACAGTACAGTGTCCTCTCCATCATCATATCACCTAGATACAGTACAGTGTTCTCTCCATCATCATCTCACCTAGATACAGTACAGTGTTCTCTCCATCATCATCTCACCTAGATACAGTATAGTGTTCTCTCCATCATCATCTCACCTAGATACAGTACAGTGTTCTCTATCATCATCTCACCTAGATACAGTACAGTGTTCTCTCCATCATCATCTTACCTAGATACAGTACAGTGTTCTCTATCATCATCTCACCTAGATACAGTACAGTGTTCTCTCCATCATCATCTCACCTAGATACAGTACAGTGTTCTCTCCATCATCATCTCACCTAGATACAGTACAGTGTTCTCTCCATCATCATCTCACCTAGATACAGTACAGTGTTCTCTCCATCATCATCTCACCTAGATACAGTACAGTGTTCTCTCCATCATCATCTCACCTAGATACAGTACAGTGTCCTCTCCATCATCATCTCACCTAGATACAGTACAGTGTTCTCTCCATCATCATCTCACCTAGATACAGTACAGTGTTCTCTCCATCATCATCTCACCTAGATACAGTATAGTGTTCTCTCCATCATCATCTCACCTAGATACAGTACAGTGTTCTCTATCATCATCTCACCTAGATACAGTACAGTGTTCTCTCCATCATCATCTTACCTAGATACAGTACAGTGTTCTCTATCATCATCTCACCTAGATACAGTACAGTGTTCTCTCCATCATCATCTCACCTAGATACAGTACAGTGTTCTCTCCATCATCATCTCACCTAGATACAGTACAGTGTTCTCTCCATCATCATCTCACCTAGATTAAGTACAGTGTTCTCTCCATCATCATCTCACCTAGATACAGTACAGTGTTCTCTCCATCATCATCTCACCTAGATACAGTACAGTGTTCTCTCCATCATCATCTCACCTAGATACAGTACAGTGTTCTCTATCATCATCTCACCTAGATACAGTACAGTGTTCTCTCCATCATCATCTTACCTAGATACAGTACAGTGTTCTCTATCATCATCTCACCTAGATACAGTACAGTGTTCTCTCCATCATCATCTCACCTAGATACAGTACAGTGTTCTCTCCATCATCATCTCACCTAGATACAGTACAGTGTTCTCTATCATCATCTCACCTAGATACAGTACAGTGTTCTCTCCATCATCATCTTACCTAGATACAGTACAGTGTTCTCTATCATCATCTCACCTAGATACAGTACAGTGTTCTCTCCATCATCATCTCACCTAGATACAGTACAGTGTTCTCTCCATCATCATCTCACCTAGATACAGTACAGTGTTCTCTCCATCATCATCTCACCTAGATACAGTACAGTGTTCTCTCCATCATTATCTCACCTAGATACAGTACAGTGTTCTCTCCATCATCATCTCACCTAGATACAGTACAGTGTTCTCTCCATCATCATCTCACCTAGATACAGTACAGTGTTCTCTCCATCATCATCTCACCTAGATACAGTACCGTGTTCTCTCCATCATTATCTCACCTAGATACAGTACAGTGTTCTCTCCATCATCATCTCACCTAGATACAGTACAGTGTTCTCTCCATCATCATCTCACCTAGATACAGTACAGTGTTCTCTCCATCATCATCTCACCTAGATACAGTACAGTGTCCTCTCCATCATCATATCACCTAGATACAGTACAGTGTTCTCTCCATCATCATCTCACCTAGATACAGTACAGTGTTCTCTCCATCATCATCTCACCTAGATACAGTATAGTGTTCTCTCCATCATCATCTCACCTAGATACAGTACAGTGTTCTCTATCATCATCTCACCTAGATACAGTACAGTGTTCTCTCCATCATCATCTTACCTAGATACAGTACAGTGTTCTCTATCATCATCTCACCTAGATACAGTACAGTGTTCTCTCCATCATCATCTCACCTAGATACAGTACAGTGTTCTCTCCATCATCATCTCACCTAGATACAGTACAGTGTTCTCTCCATCATCATCTCACCTAGATACAGTATAGTGTTCTCTCCATCATCATCTCACCTAGATACAGTACAGTGTTCTCTATCATCATCTCACCTAGATACAGTACAGTGTTCTCTCCATCATCATCTTACCTAGATACAGTACAGTGTTCTCTATCATCATCTCACCTAGATACAGTACAGTGTTCTCTCCATCATCATCTCACCTAGATACAGTACAGTGTTCTCTCCATCATCATCTCACCTAGATACAGTACAGTGTTCTCTCCATCATCATCTCACCTAGATACAGTACAGTGTTCTCTCCATCATCATCTCACCTAGATACAGTACAGTGTTCTCTCCATCATCATCTCACCTAGATACAGTACAGTGTTCTCTATCATCATCTCACCTAGATACAGTACAGTGTTCTCTCCATCATCATCTTACCTAGATACAGTACAGTGTTCTCTATCATCATCTCACCTAGATACAGTACAGTGTTCTCTCCATCATCATCTCACCTAGATACAGTACAGTGTTCTCTCCATCATCATCTCACCTAGATACAGTACAGTGTTCTCTCCATCATCATCTCACCTAGATACAGTACAGTGTTCTCTCCATCATTATCTCACCTAGATACAGTACAGTGTTCTCTCCATCATCTCACCTAGATACAGTACAGTGTTCTCTCCATCATCATCTCACCTAGATACAGTACAGTGTTCTCTCCATCATCATCTCACCTAGATACAGTACCGTGTTCTCTCCATCATTATCTCACCTAGATACAGTACAGTGTTCTCTCCATCATCATCTCACCTAGATACAGTACAGTGTTCTCTCCATCATCATCTCACCTAGATACAGTACAGTGTTCTCTCCATCATCATCTCACCTAGATACAGTACAGTGTCCTCTCCATCATCATCTCACCTAGATACAGTACAGTGTTCTCTCCATCATCATCTCACCTAGATACAGTACAGTGTTCTCTCCATCATCATCTCACCTAGATACAGTATAGTGTTCTCTCCATCATCATCTCACCTAGATACAGTACAGTGTTCTCTATCATCATCTCACCTAGATACAGTACAGTGTTCTCTCCATCATCATCTTACCTAGATACAGTACAGTGTTCTCTATCATCATCTCACCTAGATACAGTACAGTGTTCTCTCCATCATCATCTCACCTAGATACAGTACAGTGTTCTCTCCATCATCATCTCACCTAGATACAGTACAGTGTTCTCTCCATCATCATCTCACCTAGATACAGTACAGTGTTCTCTCCATCATCATCTCACCTAGATACAGTACAGTGTTCTCTCCATCATCATCTCACCTAGATACAGTACAGTGTTCTCTCCATCATCATCTCACCTAGATACAGTACAGTGTTCTCTATCATCATCTCACCTAGATACAGTACAGTGTTCTCTCCATCATCATCTTACCTAGATACAGTACAGTGTTCTCTATCATCATCTCACCTAGATACAGTACAGTGTTCTCTCCATCATCATCTCACCTAGATACAGTACAGTGTTCTCTCCATCATCATCTCACCTAGATACAGTACAGTGTTCTCTCCATCATCATCTCACCTAGATACAGTACAGTGTTCTCTCCATCATCATCTCACCTAGATACAGTACAGTGTTCTCTCCATCATCATCTCGCCTAGATACAGTACAGTGTTCTCTCCATCATCATCTCACCTAGATACAGTACAGTGTTCTCTCCATCATCATCTCACCTAGATACAGTACAGTGTTCTCTCCATCATCATCTCACCTAGAAACAGTACAGTGTTCTCTCCATCATCATCTCACCTAGATACAGTACAGTGTTCTCTCCATCATCATCTCACCTAGATACAGTACAGTGTTCTCTCCATCATCATCTCACCTAGATACAGTACAGTGTTCTCTCCATCATCATCTCACCTAGATACAGTACAGTGTTCTCTCCATCATCATCTCACCTAGATACAGTACAGTGTTCTCTCCATCATCATCTCACCTAGATACAGTACAGTGTTCTCTCCATCATCATCTCACCTAGATACAGTACAGTGTTCTCTCCATCATCATCTCACCTAGATACAGTACAGTGTTCTCTCCATCATCATCTCACCTAGATACAGTACAGTGTTCTCTCCATCATCTCACCTAGATACAGTACAGTGTTCTCTCCATCATCATCTCACCTAGATACAGTACAGTGTTCTCTATCATCATCTCACCTAGATACAGTACAGTGTTCTCTCCATCATCATCTTACCTAGATACAGTACAGTGTTCTCTATCATCATCTCACCTAGATACAGTACAGTGTTCTCTCCATCATCATCTTACCTAGATACAGTACAGTGTTCTCTATCATCATCTCACCTAGATACAGTACAGTGTTCTCTCCATCATCATCTCACCTAGATACAGTACAGTGTTCTCTATCATCATCTCACCTAGATACAGTACAGTGTTCTCTCCATCATCATCTTACCTAGATACAGTACAGTGTTCTCTATCATCATCTCACCTAGATACAGTACAGTGTTCTCTCCATCATCATCTTACCTAGATACAGTACAGTGTTCTCTATCATCATCTCACCTAGATACAGTACAGTGTTCTCTCCATCATCATCTCACCTAGATACAGTATAGTGTTCTCTCCATCATCATCTCACCTAGATACAGTACAGTGTTCTCTATCATCATCTCACCTAGATACAGTACAGTGTTCTCTCCATCATCATCTTACCTAGATACAGTACAGTGTTCTCTATCATCATCTCACCTAGATACAGTACAGTGTTCTCTCCATCATCATCTCACCTAGATACAGTACAGTGTTCTCTCCATCATCATCTCACCTAGATACAGTACAGTGTTCTCTCCATCATCATCTCACCTAGATACAGTACAGTGTTCTCTCCATCATCATCTCACCTAGATACAGTACAGTGTTCTCTCCATCATCATCTCACCTAGATACAGTACAGTGTTCTCTCCATCATCATCTCACCTAGATACAGTACAGTGTTCTCTCCATCATCATCTCACCTAGATACAGTACAGTGTTCTCTCCATCATCTCACCTAGATACAGTACAGTGTTCTCTCCATCATCATCTCACCTAGATACAGTACAGTGTTCTCTATCATCATCTCACCTAGATACAGTACAGTGTTCTCTCCATCATCATCTTACCTAGATACAGTACAGTGTTCTCTATCATCATCTCACCTAGATACAGTACAGTGTTCTCTCCATCATCATCTTACCTAGATACAGTACAGTGTTCTCTATCATCATCTCACCTAGATACAGTACAGTGTTCTCTCCATCATCATCTCACCTAGATACAGTATAGTGTTCTCTCCATCATCATCTCACCTAGATACAGTACAGTGTTCTCTATCATCATCTCACCTAGATACAGTACAGTGTTCTCTCCATCATCATCTTACCTAGATACAGTACAGTGTTCTCTATCATCATCTCACCTAGATACAGTACAGTGTTCTCTCCATCATCATCTCACCTAGATACAGTACAGTGTTCTCTCCATCATCATCTCACCTAGATACAGTACAGTGTTCTCTCCATCATCATCTCACCTAGATACAGTACAGTGTTCTCTCCATCATCATCTCACCTAGATACAGTACAGTGTTCTCTCCATCATCATCTCACCTAGATACAGTACAGTGTTCTCTCCATCATCATCTCACCTAGATACAGTACAGTGTTCTCTCCATCATCATCTCACCTAGATACAGTACAGTGTTCTCTCCATCATCATCTCACCTAGATACAGTACAGTGTTCTCTCCATCATCTCACCTAGATACAGTACAGTGTTCTCTCCATCATCATCTCACCTAGATACAGTACAGTGTTCTCTATCATCATCTCACCTAGATACAGTACAGTGTTCTCTCCATCATCATCTTACCTAGATACAGTACAGTGTTCTCTATCATCATCTCACCTAGATACAGTACAGTGTTCTCTCCATCATCATCTTACCTAGATACAGTACAGTGTTCTCTATCATCATCTCACCTAGATACAGTACAGTGTTCTCTCCATCATCATCTCACCTAGATACAGTATAGTGTTCTCTCCATCATCATCTCACCTAGATACAGTACAGTGTTCTCTATCATCATCTCACCTAGATACAGTACAGTGTTCTCTCCATCATCATCTTACCTAGATACAGTACAGTGTTCTCTATCATCATCTCACCTAGATACAGTACAGTGTTCTCTCCATCATCATCTCACCTAGATACAGTACAGTGTTCTCTCCATCATCATCTCACCTAGATACAGTACAGTGTTCTCTCCATCATCATCTCACCTAGATACAGTACAGTGTTCTCTCCATCATCATCTCACCTAGATACAGTACAGTGTTCTCTCCATCATCATCTCACCTAGATACAGTACAGTGTTCTCTCCATCATCTCACCTAGATACAGTACAGTGTTCTCTCCATCATCATCTCACCTAGATACAGTACAGTGTTCTCTCCATCATCATCTCACCTAGATACAGTACCGTGTTCTCTCCATCATTATCTCACCTAGATACAGTACAGTGTTCTCTCCATCATCATCTCACCTAGATACAGTACAGTGTTCTCTCCATCATCATCTCACCTAGATACAGTACAGTGTTCTCTCCATCATCATCTCACCTAGATACAGTACAGTGTCTCTCCATCATCATATCACCTAGATACAGTACAGTGTTCTCTCCATCATCATCTCACCTAGATACAGTACAGTGTTCTCTCCATCATCATCTCACCTAGATACAGTATAGTGTTCTCTCCATCATCATCTCACCTAGATACAGTACAGTGTTCTCTATCATCATCTCACCTAGATACAGTACAGTGTTCTCTCCATCATCATCTTACCTAGATACAGTACAGTGTTCTCTATCATCATCTCACCTAGATACAGTACAGTGTTCTCTCCATCATCATCTCACCTAGATACAGTACAGTGTTCTCTCCATCATCATCTCACCTAGATACAGTACAGTGTTCTCTCCATCATCATCTCACCTAGATACAGTATAGTGTTCTCTCCATCATCATCTCACCTAGATACAGTACAGTGTTCTCTATCATCATCTCTAGATACAGTACAGTGTTCTCTCCATCATCATCTTACCTAGATACAGTACAGTGTTCTCTATCATCATCTCACCTAGATACAGTACAGTGTTCTCTCCATCATCATCTCACCTAGATACAGTACAGTGTTCTCTCCATCATCATCTCACCTAGATACAGTACAGTGTTCTCTCCATCATCATCTCACCTAGATACAGTACAGTGTTCTCTCCATCATCATCTCACCTAGATACAGTACAGTGTTCTCTCCATCATCATCTCACCTAGATACAGTACAGTGTTCTCTATCATCATCTCACCTAGATACAGTACAGTGTTCTCTCCATCATCATCTTACCTAGATACAGTACAGTGTTCTCTATCATCATCTCACCTAGATACAGTACAGTGTTCTCTCCATCATCATCTCACCTAGATACAGTACAGTGTTCTCTCCATCATCATCTCACCTAGATACAGTACAGTGTTCTCTCCATCATCATCTCACCTAGATACAGTACAGTGTTCTCTCCATCATTATCTCACCTAGATACAGTACAGTGTTCTCTCCATCATCTCACCTAGATACAGTACAGTGTTCTCTCCATCATCATCTCACCTAGATACAGTACAGTGTTCTCTCCATCATCATCTCACCTAGATACAGTACCGTGTTCTCTCCATCATTATCTCACCTAGATACAGTACAGTGTTCTCTCCATCATCATCTCACCTAGATACAGTACAGTGTTCTCTCCATCATCATCTCACCTAGATACAGTACAGTGTTCTCTCCATCATCATCTCACCTAGATACAGTACAGTGTCCTCTCCATCATCATCTCACCTAGATACAGTACAGTGTTCTCTCCATCATCATCTCACCTAGATACAGTACAGTGTTCTCTCCATCATCATCTCACCTAGATACAGTATAGTGTTCTCTCCATCATCATCTCACCTAGATACAGTACAGTGTTCTCTATCATCATCTCACCTAGATACAGTACAGTGTTCTCTCCATCATCATCTTACCTAGATACAGTACAGTGTTCTCTATCATCATCTCACCTAGATACAGTACAGTGTTCTCTCCATCATCATCTCACCTAGATACAGTACAGTGTTCTCTCCATCATCATCTCACCTAGATACAGTACAGTGTTCTCTCCATCATCATCTCACCTAGATACAGTACAGTGTTCTCTCCATCATCATCTCACCTAGATACAGTACAGTGTTCTCTCCATCATCATCTCACCTAGATACAGTACAGTGTTCTCTCCATCATCATCTCACCTAGATACAGTACAGTGTTCTCTATCATCATCTCACCTAGATACAGTACAGTGTTCTCTCCATCATCATCTTACCTCTACCTAGATACAGTACAGTGTTCTCTATCATCATCTCACCTAGATACAGTACAGTGTTCTCTCCATCATCATCTCACCTAGATACAGTACAGTGTTCTCTCCATCATCATCTCACCTAGATACAGTACAGTGTTCTCTCCATCATCATCTCACCTAGATACAGTACAGTGTTCTCTCCATCATCATCTCACCTAGATACAGTACAGTGTTCTCTCCATCATCATCTCGCCTAGATACAGTACAGTGTTCTCTCCATCATCATCTCACCTAGATACAGTACAGTGTTCTCTCCATCATCATCTCACCTAGATACAGTACAGTGTTCTCTCCATCATCATCTCACCTAGATACAGTACAGTGTTCTCTCCATCATCATCTCACCTAGATACAGTACAGTGTTCTCTCCATCATCATCTCACCTAGATACAGTACAGTGTTCTCTCCATCATCATCTCACCTAGATACAGTACAGTGTTCTCTCCATCATCATCTCACCTAGATACAGTACAGTGTTCTCTCCATCATCATCTCACCTAGATACAGTACAGTGTTCTCTCCATCATCATCTCACCTAGATACAGTACAGTGTTCTCTCCATCATCATCTCACCTAGATACAGTACAGTGTTCTCTCCATCATCATCTCACCTAGATACAGTACAGTGTTCTCTCCATCATCATCTCACCTAGATACAGTACAGTGTTCTCTCCATCATCTCACCTAGATACAGTACAGTGTTCTCTCCATCATCATCTCACCTAGATACAGTACAGTGTTCTCTATCATCATCTCACCTAGATACAGTACAGTGTTCTCTCCATCATCATCTTACCTAGATACAGTACAGTGTTCTCTATCATCATCTCACCTAGATACAGTACAGTGTTCTCTCCATCATCATCTTACCTAGATACAGTACAGTGTTCTCTATCATCATCTCACCTAGATACAGTACAGTGTTCTCTCCATCATCATCTCACCTAGATACAGTACAGTGTTCTCTATCATCATCTCACCTAGATACAGTACAGTGTTCTCTCCATCATCATCTTACCTAGATACAGTACAGTGTTCTCTATCATCATCTCACCTAGATACAGTACAGTGTTCTCTCCATCATCATCTTACCTAGATACAGTACAGTGTTCTCTATCATCATCTCACCTAGATACAGTACAGTGTTCTCTCCATCATCATCTCACCTAGATACAGTATAGTGTTCTCTCCATCATCATCTCACCTAGATACAGTACAGTGTTCTCTATCATCATCTCACCTAGATACAGTACAGTGTTCTCTCCATCATCATCTTACCTAGATACAGTACAGTGTTCTCTATCATCATCTCACCTAGATACAGTACAGTGTTCTCTCCATCATCATCTCACCTAGATACAGTACAGTGTTCTCTCCATCATCATCTCACCTAGATACAGTACAGTGTTCTCTCCATCATCATCTCACCTAGATACAGTACAGTGTTCTCTCCATCATCATCTCACCTAGATACAGTACAGTGTTCTCTCCATCATCATCTCACCTAGATACAGTACAGTGTTCTCTCCATCATCATCTCACCTAGATACAGTACAGTGTTCTCTCCATCATCATCTCACCTAGATACAGTACAGTGTTCTCTCCATCATCTCACCTAGATACAGTACAGTGTTCTCTCCATCATCATCTCACCTAGATACAGTACAGTGTTCTCTATCATCATCTCACCTAGATACAGTACAGTGTTCTCTCCATCATCATCTTACCTAGATACAGTACAGTGTTCTCTATCATCATCTCACCTAGATACAGTACAGTGTTCTCTCCATCATCATCTTACCTAGATACAGTACAGTGTTCTCTATCATCATCTCACCTAGATACAGTACAGTGTTCTCTCCATCATCATCTCACCTAGATACAGTATAGTGTTCTCTCCATCATCATCTCACCTAGATACAGTACAGTGTTCTCTATCATCATCTCACCTAGATACAGTACAGTGTTCTCTCCATCATCATCTTACCTAGATACAGTACAGTGTTCTCTATCATCATCTCACCTAGATACAGTACAGTGTTCTCTCCATCATCATCTCACCTAGATACAGTACAGTGTTCTCTCCATCATCATCTCACCTAGATACAGTACAGTGTTCTCTCCATCATCATCTCACCTAGATACAGTACAGTGTTCTCTCCATCATCATCTCACCTAGATACAGTACAGTGTTCTCTCCATCATCATCTCACCTAGATACAGTACAGTGTTCTCTCCATCATCATCTCACCTAGATACAGTACAGTGTTCTCTCCATCATCATCTCACCTAGATACAGTACAGTGTTCTCTCCATCATCATCTCACCTAGATACAGTACAGTGTTCTCTCCATCATCTCACCTAGATACAGTACAGTGTTCTCTCCATCATCATCTCACCTAGATACAGTACAGTGTTCTCTATCATCATCTCACCTAGATACAGTACAGTGTTCTCTCCATCATCATCTTACCTAGATACAGTACAGTGTTCTCTATCATCATCTCACCTAGATACAGTACAGTGTTCTCTCCATCATCATCTTACCTAGATACAGTACAGTGTTCTCTATCATCATCTCACCTAGATACAGTACAGTGTTCTCTCCATCATCATCTCACCTAGATACAGTATAGTGTTCTCTCCATCATCATCTCACCTAGATACAGTACAGTGTTCTCTATCATCATCTCACCTAGATACAGTACAGTGTTCTCTCCATCATCATCTTACCTAGATACAGTACAGTGTTCTCTATCATCATCTCACCTAGATACAGTACAGTGTTCTCTCCATCATCATCTCACCTAGATACAGTACAGTGTTCTCTCCATCATCATCTCACCTAGATACAGTACAGTGTTCTCTCCATCATCATCTCACCTAGATACAGTACAGTGTTCTCTCCATCATCATCTCACCTAGATACAGTACAGTGTTCTCTCCATCATCATCTCACCTAGATACAGTACAGTGTTCTCTCCATCATCATCTCACCTAGATACAGTACAGTGTTCTCTATCATCATCTCACCTAGATACAGTACAGTGTTCTCTCCATCATCATCTTACCTAGATACAGTACAGTGTTCTCTATCATCATCTCACCTAGATACAGTACAGTGTTCTCTCCATCATCATCTCACCTAGATACAGTACAGTGTTCTCTCCATCATCATCTCACCTAGATACAGTACAGTGTTCTCTCCATCATCATCTCACCTAGATACAGTACAGTGTTCTCTCCATCATTATCTCACCTAGATACAGTACAGTGTTCTCTCCATCATCTCACCTAGATACAGTACAGTGTTCTCTCCATCATCATCTCACCTAGATACAGTACAGTGTTCTCTCCATCATCATCTCACCTAGATACAGTACCGTGTTCTCTCCATCATTATCTCACCTAGATACAGTACAGTGTTCTCTCCATCATCATCTCACCTAGATACAGTACAGTGTTCTCTCCATCATCATCTCACCTAGATACAGTACAGTGTTCTCTCCATCATCATCTCACCTAGATACAGTACAGTGTCCTCTCCATCATCATCTCACCTAGATACAGTACAGTGTTCTCTCCATCATCATCTCACCTAGATACAGTACAGTGTTCTCTCCATCATCATCTCACCTAGATACAGTATAGTGTTCTCTCCATCATCATCTCACCTAGATACAGTACAGTGTTCTCTATCATCATCTCACCTAGATACAGTACAGTGTTCTCTCCATCATCATCTTACCTAGATACAGTACAGTGTTCTCTATCATCATCTCACCTAGATACAGTACAGTGTTCTCTCCATCATCATCTCACCTAGATACAGTACAGTGTTCTCTCCATCATCATCTCACCTAGATACAGTACAGTGTTCTCTCCATCATCATCTCACCTAGATACAGTACAGTGTTCTCTCCATCATCATCTCACCTAGATACAGTACAGTGTTCTCTCCATCATCATCTCACCTAGATACAGTACAGTGTTCTCTCCATCATCATCTCACCTAGATACAGTACAGTGTTCTCTATCATCATCTCACCTAGATACAGTACAGTGTTCTCTCCATCATCATCTTACCTAGATACAGTACAGTGTTCTCTATCATCATCTCACCTAGATACAGTACAGTGTTCTCTCCATCATCATCTCACCTAGATACAGTACAGTGTTCTCTCCATCATCATCTCACCTAGATACAGTACAGTGTTCTCTCCATCATCATCTCACCTAGATACAGTACAGTGTTCTCTCCATCATCATCTCACCTAGATACAGTACAGTGTTCTCTCCATCATCATCTCGCCTATATACAGTACAGTGTTCTCTCCATCATCATCTCACCTAGATACAGTACAGTGTTCTCTCCATCATCATCTCACCTAGATACAGTACAGTGTTCTCTCCATCATCATCTCACCTAGATACAGTACAGTGTTCTCTCCATCATCATCTCACCTAGATACAGTACAGTGTTCTCTCCATCATCATCTCACCTAGATACAGTACAGTGTTCTCTCCATCATCATCTCACCTAGATACAGTACAGTGTTCTCTCCATCATCATCTCACCTAGATACAGTACAGTGTTCTCTCCATCATCATCTCACCTAGATACAGTACAGTGTTCTCTCCATCATCATCTCACCTAGATACAGTACAGTGTTCTCTCCATCATCTCACCTAGATACAGTACAGTGTTCTCTCCATCATCTCACCTAGATACAGTACAGTGTTCTCTCCATCATCTCACCTAGATACAGTACAGTGTTCTCTCCATCATCATCTCACCTAGATACAGTACAGTGTTCTCTCCATCATCATCTCACCTAGATACAGTACAGTGTTCTCTATCATCATCTCACCTAGATACAGTACAGTGTTCTCTCCATCATCATCTTACCTAGATACAGTACAGTGTTCTCTATCATCATCTCACCTAGATACAGTACAGTGTTCTCTCCATCATCATCTCACCTAGATACAGTACAGTGTTCTCTCCATCATCATCTCACCTAGATACAGTACAGTGTTCTCTCCATCATCATCTCACCTAGATACAGTACAGTGTTCTCTCCATCATCTCACCTAGATACAGTACAGTGTTCTCTCCATCATCTCACCTAGATACAGTACAGTGTTCTCTCCATCATCTCACCTAGATACAGTACAGTGTTCTCTGTTCTCTCCATCATCATCTCACCTAGATACAGTACAGTGTTCTCTCCATCATCATCTCACCTAGATACAGTACAGTGTTCTCTCCATCATCATCTCACCTAGATACAGTACAGTGTTCTCTCCATCATCATCTCACCTAGATACAGTACAGTGTTCTCTCCATCATCATCTCACCTAGATACAGTACAGTGTTCTCTCCATCATCATCTCACCTAGATACAGTACAGTGTTCTCTCCATCATCTCACCTAGATACAGTACAGTGTTCTCTCCATCATCATCTCACCTAGATACAGTACAGTGTTCTCTCCATCATCATCTCACCTAGATACAGTACAGTGTTCTCTCCATCATCTCACCTAGATACAGTACAGTGTTCTCTCCCATCATCTCACCTAGATACAGTACAGTGTTCTCTCCATCATCATCTCACCTAGATACAGTACAGTGTTCTCTCCATCATCATCTCACCTAGATACAGTACAGTGTTCTCTCCATCATCATCTCACCTAGATACAGTACAGTGTTCTCTCCATCATTATCTCACCTAGATACAGTACAGTGTTCTCTCCATCATCTCACCTAGATACAGTACAGTGTTCTCTCCATCATCATCTCACCTAGATACAGTACAGTGTTCTCTCCATCATCATCTCACCTAGATACAGTACCGTGTTCTCTCCATCATTATCTCACCTAGATACAGTACAGTGTTCTCTCCATCATCATCTCACCTAGATACAGTACAGTGTTCTCTCCATCATCATCTCACCTAGATACAGTACAGTGTTCTCTCCATCATCATCTCACCTAGATACAGTACAGTGTCCTCTCCATCATCATCTCACCTAGATACAGTACAGTGTCCTCTCCATCATCATCTCACCTAGATACAGTACAGTGTTCTCTCCATCATCATCTCACCTAGATACAGTATAGTGTTCTCTCCATCATCATCTCACCTAGATACAGTACAGTGTTCTCTATCATCATCTCACCTAGATACAGTACAGTGTTCTCTCCATCATCATCTTACCTAGATACAGTACAGTGTTCTCTATCATCATCTCACCTAGATACAGTACAGTGTTCTCTCCATCATCATCTCACCTAGATACAGTACAGTGTTCTCTCCATCATCATCTCACCTAGATACAGTACAGTGTTCTCTCCATCATCATCTCACCTAGATACAGTACAGTGTTCTCTCCATCATCATCTCACCTAGATACAGTACATTGTTCTCTCCATCATCATCTCACCTAGATACAGTACAGTGTTCTCTCCATCATCATCTCACCTAGATACAGTACAGTGTTCTCTATCATCATCTCACCTAGATACAGTACAGTGTTCTCTCCATCATCATCTTACCTAGATACAGTACAGTGTTCTCTATCATCATCTCACCTAGATACAGTACAGTGTTCTCTCCATCATCATCTCACCTAGATACAGTACAGTGTTCTCTCCATCATCATCTCACCTAGATACAGTACAGTGTTCTCTCCATCATCATCTCACCTAGATACAGTACAGTGTTCTCTCCATCATCATCTCACCTAGATACAGTACAGTGTTCTCTCCATCATCATCTCGCCTAGATACAGTACAGTGTTCTCTCCATCATCATCTCACCTAGATACAGTACAGTGTTCTCTCCATCATCATCTCACCTAGATACAGTACAGTGTTCTCTCCATCATCATCTCACCTAGATACAGTACAGTGTTCTCTCCATCATCATCTCACCTAGATACAGTACAGTGTTCTCTCCATCATCATCTCACCTAGATACAGTACAGTGTTCTCTCCATCATCATCTCACCTAGATACAGTACAGTGTTCTCTCCATCATCTCACCTAGATACAGTACAGTGTTCTCTCCATCATCATCTCACCTAGATACAGTACAGTGTTCTCTCCATCATCATCTCACCTAGATACAGTACAGTGTTCTCTCCATCATCATCTCACCTAGATACAGTACAGTGTTCTCTCCATCATCTCACCTAGATACAGTACAGTGTTCTCTCCATCATCATCTCACCTAGATACAGTACAGTGTTCTCTATCATCATCTCACCTAGATACAGTACAGTGTTCTCTCCATCATCATCTTACCTAGATACAGTACAGTGTTCTCTATCATCATCTCACCTAGATACAGTACAGTGTTCTCTCCATCATCATCTCACCTAGATACAGTACAGTGTTCTCTCCATCATCATCTCACCTAGATACAGTACAGTGTTCTCTCCATCATCATCTCACCTAGATACAGTACAGTGTTCTCTCCATCATCATCTCACCTAGATACAGTACAGTGTTCTCTCCATCATCATCTCACCTAGATACAGTACAGTGTTCTCTCCATCATCATCTCACCTAGATACAGTACAGTGTTCTCTATCATCATCTCACCTAGATACAGTACAGTGTTCTCTCCATCATCATCTTACCTAGATACAGTACAGTGTTCTCTATCATCATCTCACCTAGATACAGTACAGTGTTCTCTCCATCATCATCTCACCTAGATACAGTACAGTGTTCTCTCCATCATCATCTCACCTAGATACAGTACAGTGTTCTCTCCATCACCATCTCACCTAGATACAGTACAGTGTTCTCTCCATCATCATCTCACCTAGATAAAGTACAGTGTTCTCTCCATCATCATCTCGCCTAGATACAGTACAGTGTTCTCTCCATCATCATCTCACCTAGATACAGTACAGTGTTCTCTCCATCATCATCTCACCTAGATACAGTACAGTGTTCTCTCCATCATCTCACCTAGATACAGTACAGTGTTCTCTCCATCATCATCTCACCTAGATACAGTACAGTGTTCTCTCCATCATCATCTCACCTAGATACAGTACAGTGTTCTCTCCATCATCATCTCACCTAGATACAGTACAGTGTTCTCTCCATCATCATCTCACCTAGATACAGTACAGTGTTCTCTCCATCATCATCTCACCTAGATACAGTACAGTGTTCTCTCCATCATCATCTCACCTAGATACAGTACAGTGTTCTCTCCATCATCTCACCTAGATACAGTACAGTGTTCTCTCCATCATCATCTCACCTAGATACAGTACAGTGTTCTCTCCATCATCATCTCACCTAGATACAGTACAGTGTTCTCTCCATCATCTCACCTAGAGACAGTACAGTGTTCTCTCCATCAACCTCTCACCTAGATACAGTACAGTGTGTAGTCTTAGAGTGATTATCTTAATTTACCGAGGTTAGCTAGCTAGCTATTTTGTCGTCCTTAACGTAGGAGACACTCCTAGCTAGCCAATAGCCAGCCAACGTCTACTGAATAGAACTTTCGCATTCCGGTCGCATTCCGCTTCGCTCCACAGGTAGTATCACATTTTCATTTCATTTCATTACAGTCCCAACAGTGTGATTTGTTTGATCGTAGCTAGCTACATAGCTAGCTACATAGCCGTCTTTGTTTCAAAGATAATTGTGTAGTCTAGAGCGATTTTCTAGGTTAGCTAGCCAGCTATTGTCGTTCTCCTAACGCAACGTAACGTAACCAACACTGCTAGCTAGCCAGCTAGCCCCCGTAAAGCAGCATTGTAGAAACTTCACACTCAACGGAACGACTTGATTAGGGTAGTGTCAACAACGCAGCTAGCCTACCTCAGCAGTACTGTATCATTTTAATCATTTTAGTCAATTAGATTCTTGCTACGTAAGCTTAACTTTCTGAACATTCGAGACGTGTAGTCCACTTGTCATTCCAATCTCCTCTGCATTAGCGTAGCCTCTTCTCTAGCCTGTCAACTATGTGTCTGTCTATCCCTGTTCTCTCCTCTCTGCACAGACCATACAAACGCTCCACACCGCATGGCCGCGGCCACCATAATCTGGTGGTACCAGCGCGCACGACCCACGTGGAGTTCCAGGTCTCCGGTAGCCTCTGGAACTGCCGATCTGCGGCCAACAAGGCAGAGTTCATCTCAGCCTATGCCTCCCTCCAGTCCCTCGACTTCTTGGCTCTGACGGAAACATGGATCACCACAGACAACACCCCTACTCCTACTGCTCTCTCTTCGTCCCGCCCACGTGCTCTCGCACACCCCGAGAGCTTCTGGTCAGCGGGGTGGTGGCACCGGGATCCTCATCTCTCCCAAGTGGTCATTCTCTCTTTCTCCCCTTACCCATCTGTCTATCGCCTCCTTTGAATTCCATGCTGTCACAGTTACCAGCCCTTTCAAGCTTAACATCCTTATCATTTATCGCCCTCCAGGTTCCCTCGGAGAGTTCATCAATGAGCTTGATGCCTTGATAAGCTCCTTTCCTGAGGACGGCTCACCTCTCACAGTTCTGGGCGACTTTAACCTCCCCACGTCTACCTTTGACTCATTCCTCTCTGCCTCCTTCTTTCCACTCCTCTCCTCTTTTGACCTCACCCTCTCACCTTCCCCCTACTCACAAGGCAGGCAATACGCTCGACCTCATCTTTACTAGATGCTGTTCCTCCACTAACCTCATTGCAACTCCCCTCCAAGTCTCCGACCACTACCTTGTATCCTTTTCCCTCTCGCTCTCATCCAACACTTCCCACACTGCCCCTACTCGGATGGTATCGCGCCGTCCCAACCTTCGCTCTCTCTCTCCCCGCTACTCTCTCCTCTTCCATCCTATCATCTCTTCCCTCTGCTCAAACCTTCTCCAACCTATCTCCTGATTCTGCCTCCTCAACCCTCCTCTCCTCCCTTTCTGCATCCTTTGACTCTCTATGTCCCCTATCCTCCAGGCCGGCTCGGTCCTCCCCTCCCCGCTCCGTGGCTCGACGACTCATTGCGAGCTCACAGAACAGGGCTCCGGGCAGCCGAGCGGAAATGGAGGAAAACTCGCCTCCCTGCGGACCTGGCATCCTTTCACTCCCTCCTCTCTACATTTTCCTCCTCTGTCTCTGCTGCTAAAGCCACTTTCTACCACTCTAAATTCCAAGCATCTGCCTCTAACCCTAGGAAGCTCTTTGCCACCTTCTCCTCCCTCTTGAATCCTCCTCCCCCTCCCCCCCTCCTCCCTCTCTGCAGATGACTTTGTCAACCATTTTGAAAAGAAGGTCGACGACATCCGATCCTCGTTTGCTAAGTCAAACGACACCGCTGGTTCTGCTCACACTGCCCTACCCTGTGCTCTGACCTCTTTCTCCCCTCTCTCTCCAGATGACATCTCGCGTCTTGTGACGGCCGGCCGCCCAACAACCTGCCCGCTTGACCCTATCCCCTCCTCTCTTCTCCAGACCATCTCCGGTGACCTTCTCCCTTACCTCACCTCGCTCATCAACTCATCCCTGACCGCTGGCTACGTCCCTCCCGTCTTCAAGAGAGCGAGAGTTGCACCCCTTCTGAAAAACCTACACTCGATCCCTCCGATGTCAACAACTACAGACCAGTATCCCTTCTTTCTTTTCTCTCCAAAACTCTTGAACGTGCCGTCCTTGGCCAGCTCTCCCGCTATCTCTCTCAGAATGACCTTCTTGATCCAAATCAGTCAGGTTTCAAGACTAGTCATTCAACTGAGACTGCTCTTCTCTGTATCACGGAGGAGCTCCGCACTGCTAAAGCTAACTCTCTCTCCTCTGCTCTCATCCTTCTAGACCTATCGGCTGCCTTCGATACTGTGAACCATCAGATCCTCCTCTCCACCCTCTCCGAGTTGGGCATCTCCGGCGCGGCCCACGCTTGGATTGCGTCCTACCTGACAGGTCGCTCCTACCAGGTGGCGTGGCGAGAATCCGTCTCCTCACCACGTGCTCTCACCACTGGTGTCCCCCAGGGCTCTGTTCTAGGCCCTCTCCTATTCTCGCTATACACCAAGTCACTTGGCTCTGTCATAACCTCACATGGTCTCTCCTATCATTGCTATGCAGACGACACACAATTAATCTTCTCCTTTCCCCCTTCTGACGACCAGGTGGCGAATCGCATCTCTGCATGTCTGGCAGACATATCAGTGTGGATGACGGATCATCACCTCAAGCTGAACCTCGGCAAGACGGAGCTGCTCTTCCTCCCGGGAAGGACTGCCCGTTCCATGATCTCGCCATCACGGTTGACAACTCCATTGTGTCCTCGTCCCAGAGCGCTAAGAACCTTGGCGTGATCCTGGACAACACCCTGTCGTTCTCAAATAACATCAAGGCGGTGGCCCGTTCCTGTAGGTTCATGCTCTACAACATCCGCAGAGTACGACCCTGCCTCACACAGGAAGCGGCGCAGGTCCTAATCCAGGCACTTGTCATCTCCCGTCTGGATTACTGCAACTCGCTGTTGGATGGGCTCCCTGCCTGTGCCATTAAACCCTACAACTCATCCAGAACGCCGCAGCCCGTCTGGTGTTCAACCTTCCCAAGTTCTCTCACGTCACCCCGCTCCTCCGCTCTCTCCACTGGCTTCCAGTTGAAGCTCGCATCCGCTACAAGACCATGGTGCTTGCCTACGGAGCTGTGAGGGGAACGGCACCTCAGTACCTCCAGGCTCTGATCAGGCCCTACACCCAAACAAGGGCACTGCGTTCATCCACCTCTGGCCTGCTCGCCTCCCTACCACTGAGGAAGTACAGTTCCCGCTCAGCCCAGTCAAAACTGTTCGCTGCTCTGGCCCCCCAATGGTGGAACAAACTCCCTCACGACGCCAGGACAGCGGAGTCAATCACCACCTTCCGGAGACACCTGAAACCCCACCTCTTTAAGGAATACCTAGGATAGGATAAAGTAATCCTTCTCACCCCCCCTTAAAAGACCTAGATGCACTATTGTAAAGTGGCTGTTCCACTGGATGTCATAAGGTGAAAGCACCAATTTGTAAGTCGCTCTGGATAAGAGCGTCTGCTAAATGACTTAAATGTAAATGTAAATGTGTTCTCTCCATCATCATCTCACCTAGATACAGTACAGTGTTCTCTCCATCATCATCTCACCTAGATACAGTACAGTGTTCTCTCCATCATCATCTCACCAAGATACAGTACAGTGTTCTCTCCATCATCATCTCACCTAGATACAGTACAGTGTTCTCTCCATCATCTCACCTAGATACAGTACAGTGTTCTCTCCATCATCATCTCACCTAGATACAGTACAGTGTTCTCTCCATCATCATCTCACCTAGATACAGTACAGTGTTCTCTCCATCATCTCACCTAGATACAGTACAGTGTTCTCTCCATCATCTCACCTAGATACAGCACAGTGTTCTCTCCATCATCATCTCACCTAGATACAGTACAGTGTTCTCTCCATCATCTCACCTAGATACAGTACAGTGTTCCCTCCATCATCATCTCACCTAGATACAGTACAGTGTTCTCTCCATCATCATCTCACCTAGATACAGTAGTGTTCTCTCCATCATCATCTCACCTAGATACAGTACAGT
Source organism: Oncorhynchus nerka (assembly GCF_034236695.1). Lineage (NCBI taxonomy): Eukaryota > Metazoa > Chordata > Actinopteri > Salmoniformes > Salmonidae > Oncorhynchus > Oncorhynchus nerka. The sequence continues at coordinate 1,007,829 of NC_088398.1, forward strand.
GTTCTCTCCATCATCATCTCACCTAGATACAGTACAGTGTTCTCTCCATCATCTCACCTAGATACAGTAGTGTTCTCTCCATCATCATCTCACCTAGATACAGTACAGTGTTCTCTCCATCATCATCTCACCTAGATACAGTACAGTGTTCTCTCCATCATCATCTCACCTAGATACAGTACAGTGTTCTCTCCATCATCATCTCACCTAGATACAGTACAGTGTTCTCTCCATCATCATCTCACCTAGATACAGTACAGTGTTCTCTCCATCATCATCTCACCTAGATACAGTACAGTGTTCTCTCCATCATCTTACCTAGATACAGTACAGTGTTCTCTCCATCATCATCTTACCTAGATACAGTACAGTGTTCTCTCCATCCTCTCACCTAGATACAGTACAGTGTTCTCTCCATCATCTCACCTAGATACAGTACAGTGTTCTCTCCATCATAATCTTACCTAGATACAGTACAGTGTTCTCTCCATCATCATTTTACCATCCCACCTCAGCAGCACAACACACTGTTTACTACATCAGCCTCTGCTTCACAAAAAGAATGACTACATATTCAACATCACCACAGAGGGCAGAGTTCAGCTGTGTTTCAGACACATTCCTTTTTAGGACTATTGAATTAAACTGACTTGCTATGAGCGCTGTGCTAGCAAACACGCAGACACACGCAGACACACACACACACTCACACACACGCAGACACACACTCACGCACAGACCAACTTGCTTGCAGTAATGCTTTCTGCTGAGCAGGTGAGGAGAGATGCGTGGGTGAACCATGCTGATGAGGAAAACCAGTGTGTGTCTGTGGGGAATGGAGAGACTGGGGGTGTTAAGCGCTGACAACGGAGGGCGTGTGTGTGTGTGATGCTGGGCAGTGTGGGTGCTAAGTGCTTGGTTGCAGAGCGGACCTGCTGACCTCTGATGTGTGAAAGACACAGAGACCAATAGAAAGAGACTTCCTACCATCAAAAGAGGCCAGGCTGTTGGGGTCTCCAAGCTCTGCAGTCACAGACAGAGACTGACGCACCTTCATATTGGTCTCCCTGCACAAACACAACACACACACACACTGTATATGAACTCACAAACCATCACTGAGCATCACTGAGGATCACTGTGTCGTGCTTTATTGGACTGTGCTGTGTGTTATGGTGTGTTCTTACCCATCTAGCTCTGCGGTCTCAATGTAACAGAGGCTATGAGGTTCACTACTGGACAGTAAGAGAAGGTCAGCCTGAAGAGAAACATCAGCTAGCATTAGCATCCACTAACACACTGTAGCATTTCACTTTGTCCCTTCTAGCATGGCCATCTAACAAGGCTAACACATTCCAGAAGCTCTGTCTAACACGCTACTAGTACAGTACATTGAAAGTTAACCTTAGTGTAGAGATTGTTTGGCTGAAATATGAGAGTGCTGTGTGTTACATCGCCTTTATGGAAGCCTTTAAAACCACCATGAATGAATCTCAATACCGCTAAGTGCTTGTATATATATGCCTTTAAAACCACCATGAATGAATCTCAATACCGCTAAGTGCTTGTATATATATCAAACCATTGCACTGCACCATAAAAAACGTGTTATGACAGAGTACATTACAACAGTTGTAAATGAATCATGACCAGTGTGTGTGTGTATGTGTGTGTGTGTGTGTGTGTGTGTGTGTGTGTGTGTGTGTGATACATTATGTTGATGGTTGAATGACATACACTTACTGCCACAAACTGGTTATTCTCCAGTTTAATGATATCACCCACTCTTACATTCATCCACTTCTCCTTCTGAAGACTGAGAGAGAGAAACGAGGGAGGGAGAGAGAGAGAAAGAGAGGGGGGAGAGAAGGAGGGAGGGTGAGAGAGAGGGAGAGAGAGAGAGAGAGAGAGTGAGAGAGAGAGAGAGAGGTAGGTAGGTAGGTAGGTAGGTAGGTAGGTAGGTAGGTAGGTAGGTAGGTAGGTAGGTAGGTAGGTAGGTAGGTAGAGAAAGAAGGAGGAACTAAATTATAAATATAAACAGCTTACAATGTGTGAAGAGAACAGCATGAGTATTGGTCAGCAGCAGAAGTGACTGATGACTGTCTGTATTTCTGAGTGTAGACTGTACTAGATACCTGTCTGTATTAATGAGTGTAGACTGGACTAGATGCCTGTCTGTATTTCTGAGTGTAGACTGTACTAGAGGACTGTCTGTATTAATGAGTGTAGACTGGACTAGAAGACTGTCTGTATTAATGAGTGTAGACTGACCTAGAAGACTGTCTGTATTGCTGAGTGTAGACTGTACTAGATGAATGGCTGTATTACTGAGTGTAGACTCTACTAGATGAATGGCTATATTGCTGAGTGTAGACTGGACTAGAGGACTGTCTGTATTAATGAGTGTAGACTGGACTAGATGCCTGTCTGTATTTCTGAGTGTATACTGACCTAGAAGACTGTCTGTATTAATGAGTGTAGACTATACTAGAGGACTGTCTGTATTAATGAGTGTAGACTGGACTAGAAGACTGTCTGTATTGCTGAGTGTAGACTGTACTAGATGACTGTCTGTATTGCTGAGTGTAGACTGGACTAGAAGACTGTCTGTATTGCTGAGTGTAGACTGGACTAGATGACTGTCTGTATTGCTGAGTGTAGACTGGACTAGAAGACTGTCTGTATTGCTGAGTGTAGACTGGACTAGATGACTGTCTGTATTGCTGAGTGTAGACTGGACTAGAAGACTGTCTGTATTGCTGAGTGTAGACTGTACTAGATGACTGTCTGTATTGCTGAGTGTAGACTGGACTAGATGACTGTCTGTATTGCTGAGTGTAGACTGGACTAGATGACTGTCTGTATTGCTGAGTGTAGACTGGACTAGAAGACTGTCTGTATTGCTGAGTGTAGACTGGACTAGATGACTGTCTGTATTGCTGAGTGTAGACTGGACTAGATGACTGTCTGTATTGCTGAGTGTAGACTGGACTAGAAGACTGTCTGTATTGCTGAGTGTAGACTGTACTAGAGGACTGTCTGTATTAATGAGTATAGACTGGACTAGAAGACTGTCTGTATTAATGAGTGTAGACTGACCTAGAAGACTGTCTGTATTGCTGAGTGTAGACTGTACTAGATGAATGGCTGTATTGCTGAGTGTAGACTCTACTAGATGAATGGCTGTATTGCTGAGTGTAGACTGGACTAGAGGACTGTCTGTATTAATGAGTGTAGACTGGACTAGATGCCTGTCTGTATTTCTGAGTGTATACTGACCTAGAAGACTGTCTGTATTAATGAGTGTAGACTATACTAGAGGACTGTCTGTATTAATGAGTGTAGACTGGACTAGAAGACTGTCTGTATTGCTGAGTGTAGACTGTACTAGATGACTGTCTGTATTGCTGAGTGTAGACTCTACTAGATGACTGTCTGTATTGCTGAGTGTAGACTGGACTAGATGACTGTCTGTATTGCTGAGTGTAGACTGGACTAGATGACTGTCTGTATTGCTGAGTGTAGACTCTACTAGATGACTGTCTGTATTGCTGAGTGTAGACTGGACTAGATGACTGTCTGTATTGCTGAGTGTAGACTGGACTAGATGACTGTCTGTATTGCTGAGTGTAGACTGGACTAGATGACTGTCTGTATTGCTGAGTGTAGACTGGACTAGATGTCTGTCTTTATTGCTGATTAGAGACTGGACTAGATGAATGTCTGTATTGCTGAGTGTAGACTCTACTGGATGAATGGCTGTATTGCTGAGTGTACACCGTACTAGATGACTGTCTGTCTTGCTGAGTGTAGACTGGACTAGAGGAGACTTACGAGCCGTGGATGACGACCTGAGACTGCCGGTTGTTCACCTGGTTGTCACTCTTGTGACGGAACTGAAGGAGACAAGAATTTACATGTTTTTCTCTCCAAATATTATGTGTTTTGAATAGTGTAAGTTAGGACAGTTACAATTATCAACCAACAATTACGGACAAAAACTTCAAAATAATAGTCATGATCTGCACATCTTAAGACATTTATTTTAGGAGACGGGGCATTCAACTTTACATTCAACTAGATACAGTTCACCCAATAGCAGTTTTTCATTTTACATGAAGTGGGTAAAGTCGGTAATCATTTTACATGAAGTGGGTAAAGTTGGTAATCATTTTACATGAAGTGGGTAAAGTCGGTAATCATTTTAC
>NC_088398.1:1019536-1049536 GCF_034236695.1 Oncorhynchus nerka
ACCTCCACTTCCTCTCCCTCCATTGTTTTATCCCCGTCTCTCTCTGCCCTCCCCATACCTCCACTTCCTCTCCCTCCATTACTTTATTCCCGTCTCTCTCTGCCCTCCCCATACCTCCACTTCCTCTCGCTCCATTACTTTATCCCCGTCTCTCTCTGCCCTCCCCATACCTCCACTTCCTCTCCCTCCATTACTTTATCCCCGTCTCTCTCTGCCCTCCCCATACCTCCACTTCCTCTCCCTCCATTACTTTATCCCTGTCTCTCTCTGCCCTCCCCATACCTCCACTTCCTCTCCCTCCATTACTTTATCCCTGTCTCTCTCTGCCCTCCCCATACCTCCACTTCCTCTCCCTCCATTACTTTATCCCCGTCTCTCTCTGCCCTCCCCATACCTCCACTTCCTCTCCCTCCATTACTTTATCCCTGTCTCTCTCTGCCCTCCCCATACCTCCACTTCCTCTCCCTCCATTGTTTTATCCCCGTCTCTCTCTGCCCTCCCCATACCTCCACTTCCTCTCCCTCCATTACTTTATCCCCGTCTCTCTCTGCCCTCCCCATACCTCCACTTCCTCTCCCTCCATTACTTTATCCCCGTCTCTCTCTGCCCTCCCCATACCTCCACTTCCTCTCCCTCCATTACTTTATCCCCGTCTCTCTCTGCCCTCCCCATACCTCCACTTCCTCTCCCTCCATTACTTTATCCCTGTCTCTCTGCCCTCCCCATACCTCCACTTCCTCTTCCTCCATTGCTTTATCCCCGTCTCTCTCTGCCCTCCCCATACCTCCACTTCCTCTCCCTCCATTACTTTATCCCCGTCTCTCTGCCCTCCCCATACCTCCACTTCCTCTCCCTCCATTACTTTATCCCCGTCTCTCTCTGCCCTCCCCATACCTCCACTTCCTCTCCCTCCATTGCTTTATCCCCGTCTCTCTCTGCCCTCCCCATACCTCCACTTCCTCTCCCTCCATTACTTTATCCCCGTCTCTCTCTGCCCTCCCCATACCTGCACTTCCTCTCCCTCCATTGCTTTATCCCCGTCTCTCTCTGCCCTCCCCATACCTCCACTTCCTCTCCCTCCATTACTTTATCCCCGTCTCTCTCTGCCCTCCCCATACCTCCACTTCCTCTCCCTCCATTGTTTTATCCCCGTCTCTCTCTGCCCTCCCCATACCTCCACTTCCTCTCCCTCCATTGCTTTATCCCCGTCTCTCTCTGCCCTCCCCATACCTCCACTTCCTCCATTACTTTATCCCTGTCTCTCTCTGCCCTCCCCATACCTCCACTTCCTCCATTACTTTATCCCCGTCTCTCTCTGCCCTCCCCATACCTCCACTTCCTCTCCCTCCATGACTTTATCCCCGTCTCTCTCTGCCCTCCCGATACCTCCACTTCCTCTCCCTCCATTACTTTATCCCCGTCTCTCTCTGCCCTCCCCATACCTCCACTTCCTCTCCCTGCTTCCATCTTACCTGCAGTATGAGCAGAAAGAGGAAGTAGGTGTTGGCCACTTCCTGGAACTGTTCAAACAGGTTGACGGGCAGAAAGGTGATGACGTTGTACTTAGACGTCACAATACAGTTACTCTGAGAGAGACAGAGAGCGAGAGAGAGATAAAGAGAGATAAAGAGAGATAGAGAGATAAAGAGAAGGGGGAATAGAGGAAGGTATGTTCTAAATGTGAAATACTAATTACTACAAAAATAGAAAATGTTGGTCTATTATTAGTCATGTAATGTACTTAAACATAAATACACATATATAATCATGTACAAACACACAAACTATCTCTCTTACCGCATACTGAAACTTCTCGTTGTATTCTCTGTCATTGGCCCGGACCCTCCTCTCCTCCTCTGGTGAAACACACACAACACAACTGTGAGACAGACAACACATAACTTTGAATAACACAACTCTGAAACATCTTAACCAAAAATATCTTTGGGATAACACACAGATTCCCTGCCAGGGACCTTGCCTTTGTGTGTGTGTTCATAAGAGGGTGATTATCCCAGGCCGAGTCCCAGGCCGAGTCAATATCACTCATTCATCAATACAGATGTTCTATGTTAATTTGATCCCTCTGTTGTCACAGGGAATTTTCCTTTGCAGCAGGAAAGGCACATTTTCAGTGTATTCAAGGTTTAAAAAGGCTTCTAAATGTTGTAATTTCCACTTTAAAATGTCAGACTAAACTAAAAATGTATCAACCTCTACACAACTGTCCATTAATTATAATCCACATAATAATCCACAGTTTCCTTCACAGAAACTGGTCAGATTAGCATAGAACATCTGTAACTACAGTCTGTGTTGGACAGAAAAAGAGAGATGGAGGGAGGTTGATTTATCTCATTTACATATACAGTACAACCAAATCAATATAGAGCTACACACGCACACACACACACACACACTGACTGGCAGGTCAATCACGTTGTAAGAGGAATTAGCTCTGTTTGGCTGGTGCTTCTGAACATGAACAACCCAACAGGCTCAGATCATACACAGTTAACCCACCCCTGGAGGGTGTGTGTGATCCCTGCGTCACTAAGGGAATAAACAGGTCATGACTCTGTAGAGGTCAGCTGAGGTGAATGTATACCTTGAGTTTTTAAATAAACAAATACATCTAATTAATGTCACCTTTATTTAACCAGGTAGGCCAGTTGAGAACAAGTTCTCATTTACAACTGCAACCTGGCCAAGATAAAGCAAAGCAGTGCGACACAAACAACAACACAGAGTTACAAGGTGAGATGAGGTGAGATGAATGTATATCTTGAGTTGAGGTGAATGTGTATGTTGAGGTGAATGTATACCTTGAGTTGAGGTGAATGTGTATGTTGAGGTGAATGTATACCTTGAGTTGAGGTGAATGTGTATGTTGAGGTGAATGTATACCTTGAGTTGAGGTGAATGTGTACGTTGAGGTGAATGTATACCTAGAGTTGAGGTGAATGTGTACGTTGAGGTGAATGTATACCTTGAGTTGAGGTGAATGTGTACGTTGAGGTGAATGTATACCTAGAGTTGAGGTGAATGTGTACGTTGAGGTGAATGTATACCTTGAGTTGAGGTGAATGTGTATGTTGAGGTGAATGTATACCTTGAGTTGAGGTGAATGTGTATGTTGAGCTGAATGTATACCTTGAGTTGAGGTGAATGTGTATGTTGAGGTGAATGTGTACGTTGAGTTGAATGAGTACGTTGAGGTGAATGTATACCTAGAGTTGAGGTGAATGTGTACGTTGAGGTGAATGTATACCTTGAGTTGAGGTGAATGTGTATGTTGAGGTGAATGTATACCTTGAGTTGAGGTGAATGTGTATGTTGAGGTGAATGTATACCTTGAGTTGAGGTGAATGTGTACGTTGAGTTGAATGAGTACGTTGAGGTGAATGTATACCTTGAGTTGAGGTGAATGTGTACGTTGAGGTGAGGTGAATGAGTACGTTGAGTTGAATGAGTACGTTGAGGTGAATGTGTACCTTGAGTTGAGGTGAATGTGTACGTTGAGGTGAATGTGTACATTGAGGTGAGGTGAATGTGTACGTTGAGATGAGGTGAATGTGTATGTTGAGGTGAGGTGAATGAGTACGTTGAGTTGAGGTGAATGTATACCTTGAGGTGAGGTGAATGTGTACGTTGAGGTGAATGTATACCTTGAGTTGGGGTGAATGTGTACGTTGAGGTGAGGTGAATGTGTACGTTGAGGTGAGGTGAATGTGTACGTTGAGGTGAGGTGAATTCATACGTTGAGGTGAGGAAAATGTGTACGTTGAGTTGAGGTGAATTTGTATATTGAGGTGAGATTAATGTGTACTTTGATGTGAGGTCAATGTGTACGTACGTTGAGGTGTATACGTTAATGAGTATCAGACCTTTATGCTGAAGGCTGTAGTTTGAGTCAGTCAGATGTTGTTTTTAAAACCTCACTGAATATGCCTACACTTTGAGGGATTATTCATACCTCAAACTAAAGTCTCTCTCTCTCTATCTCCCTGTCTCTCTCTATGTCTCTCTCCCAATTCAATTCAGTTCAATTCAAGGGGCTTTATTGGCATGGGAAACATGTGTTAACATTGCCAAAGCAAGTGAGGTAGAGAATATAACAAAAGTGAAATAAACAATAAAAATGAACAGGTAAACATTACACATACAGCTGTTTCAAAACAATAAAGACATTACAAATGTCATATTATATATATATATACAGTGTTTTAACAATGTACAAATGGTTAAAGTACACAAGAGAAAATAAATAAGCATAAATATGGGTTGTATTTACAATGGTGTTTGTTCTTCACTGGTTGCCCTTTTCTTGTGGCAACAGGTCACAAATCTTGCTGCTTTGATGGCACACTGTGGAATTTCACCCAGTAGATATGGGAGTTTATCAAAATTGGATTTGTTTTCAAATTTTTTGTTGATCTGTGTAATCTGAGGGAAATATGTGTCTCTAATATGGTCATACGTTGGACAGGAGGTTAGGAAGTGCAGCTCAGTTTCCACCTCATTTTGTGGGCAGTGAGCACATAGCCTGTCTTCTCTTGAGAGCCAGGTCTGTCTACGGCGGCCTTTCTCAATAGCAAGGCTATGCTCACTGAGTCTGTACATAGTCAAAGCTTTCCTTAATTTTGGGTCAGTCACAGTGGTCAGGTATTCTGCCACTGTGTACTCTCTGTTTAGGGACAAATAGCATTCTAGTTTGCTCTGTTTTTTTGTAAATTCTTTCCAATGTGTCAAGTAATTATCTTTTTGTTTTCTCATGATTTGGTTGGATCTAATTGTGCTGTTGTCCTGGGGCTCTGTAGGGTCTGTTTGTGTTTGTCAACAGAGCCCCAGGACCAGCTTGCTTAGGAGACTCTTCTCCAGGTTCATCTCTCTGTAGGTGATGGCTTTGTTATGGAAGGTTTGAATTTAACGGCTCTTTTCTGGATTTTGATAATTAGTGGGTATCTCTCTCTCTCTCTCTAGGAGGATGCTAAAAGCTCCAGCTCTCCAGCCACTCAAACTCCTCCCTCCCTCCAATTCAATTCAATTCAATTCAAGGGCTTTATTGGCATGGGAAACATGTGTTAACATTGCCAAAGCAAGTGAGGTAGATAATATATAAAGTGAATATATAAAGTGAAATAAACAATAAAAATTAACAGTAAACATTACACATACAGAAGTTTCAAAACAATAAAGACATTACAAATGTCATATTATATATATATACAGTGTTCCTCCATCCCTCACTCTAAATATTAAGAGACTAACTCCCTTCCCCTTAGCAACAATGCTCTCCCTCTGGTTGATCAACTTAGAGAAACTGTATTCTCTCACTCCCCTTCGCTTTCTCTCTCTCTGTCTCTCTCTCTCTCTCTCACTCTCTCTCTCTCCACTCTCTCTCTCTCTCTCTCTCTCTCTCTCTCTCTCCACTCTCTCTCTCTCTCTCTCTCTCTCTCTCTCTCTCTCTGTTAAAGGCTTTTTGTGCTGATTGATGCAGTGAATGTTTTGGAGAAACTCTCCCTGCCTCCTTCTGTCCTCTAATATTGATGAGAGCTTTTAAAATTAAATGACTGCTCTGTTTATCCAGAGTAGAGCACACACACACACACACACACACACACACACACACACACACACACACACACACACACACACACACACACACGCACACATACCAATAAAGTGTGAAGAAGAGAGTGAGGTGAAAAGGTCTGTCCTCTGTCCTCATTGCTAACAATGCGTGGTCAGGGGAATCATCTGACAGATAATACTATAGAAACCAAACTATTAATAATGATATGAAACCCCACACACATACACATTAACCACAGGTAGGTCAGGCAAACACTGCCCCTGTCCTGTTTCAGAGGAATCTGAAAAAAAGCATACAGTACACACACAGTCACAGGTAGGTCAGGCAAACACTGCCCCTGTCCTGTTTCAGAGGAATCGGAAAAAAGCATACAGTACACACACAGTCACATACCTTCTAACTTCCTTCCTGTTTGTCTCTGTCAGCAGACCAGTCTATAACCAGCCCCTCAACCACACACACACCAGTGGTTTCCTGTGCAGCAGCATGCATGTCAGTCCCTCTAGTCTCATCCTCCTGAGGAATAGCCTTGTTCAGCACTGTCTGACCTACCAAAACACACAGCCCCATCTGACCTACCAAAACACACAGTCCTGTCTGACCTACCAAAACACACAGTCCTGTCTGACATACCAAAACACACAGTCCTGTCTGACCTACCAAAACACACAGCCCCATCTGACCTACCAAAACACACAGTCCCATCTGACCTACCAAAACACACAGTCCTGTCTGACCTACCAAAACACACAGTCCTGTCTGACCTACCAAAACACACAGTCCTGTCTGACCTACCAAAACACACAGCCCCATCTGACCTACCAAAACACACAGCCCCATCTGACCTACCAAAACACACAGTCCTGTCTGACCTACCAAAACACACAGTCCTGTCTGACCTACCAAAACACACAGTCCTGTCTGACCTACCAAAACACACAGCCCCATCTGACCTACCAAAACACACAGCCCTGTCTGACCTACCAAAACACACAGCCCTGTCTGACCTACCAAAACACACAGTCCTGTCTGACCTACCAAAACACACAGTCCTGTCTGACCTACCAAAACACACAGCCCCATCTGACCTACCAAAACACACAGTCCTGTCTGACCTACCAAAACACACAGCCCCATCTGACCTACCAAAACACACAGTCCTGTCTGACCTACCAAAACACACAGCCCCATCTGACCTACCAAAACACACAGCCCCACCTGACCTACCAAAACACACAGTCCTGTCTGACCTACCAAAACACACAGCCCCATCTGACCTACCAAAACACACAGCCCTGTCTGACCTACCAAAACACACAGCCCTGTCTGACCTACCAAAACACACAGTCCTGTCTGACCTACCAAAACACACAGTCCTGTCTGACATACCAAAACACACAGTCCTGTCTGACCTACCAAAACACACAGCCCCATCTGACCTACCAAAACACACAGTCCCATCTGACCTACCAAAACACACAGTCCTGTCTGACCTACCAAAACACACAGTCCTGTCTGACCTACCAAAACACACAGTCCTGTCTGACCTACCAAAACACACAGCCCCATCTGACCTACCAAAACACACAGCCCCATCTGACCTACCAAAACACACAGTCCTGTCTGACCTACCAAAACACACAGTCCTGTCTGACCTACCAAAACACACAGTCCTGTCTGACCTACCAAAACACACAGCCCCATCTGACCTACCAAAACACACAGCCCCATCTGACCTACCAAAACACACAGCCCTGTCTGACCTACCAAAACACACAGCCCTGTCTGACCTACCAAAACACACAGTCCTGTCTGACCTACCAAAACACACAGTCCTGTCTGACCTACCAAAACACACAGCCCCATCTGACCTACCAAAACACACAGCCCCATCTGACCTACCAAAACACACAGCCCCATCTGACCTACCAAAACACACAGCCCTGTCTGACCTACCAAAACACACAGCCCTGTCTGACCTACCAAAACACACAGTCCTGTCTGACCTACCAAAACACACAGTCCTGTCTGACCTACCAAAACACACAGCCCCATCTGACCTACCAAAACACACAGTCCTGTCTGACCTACCAAAACACACAGCCCCATCTGACCTACCAAAACACACAGTCCTGTCTGACCTACCAAAACACACAGCCCCATCTGACCTACCAAAACACACAGCCCTGTCTGACCTACCAAAACACACAGTCCTGTCTGACCTACCAAAACACACAGTCCTGTCTGACCTACCAAAACACACAGTCCTGTCTGACCTACCAAAAACACACAGTCCTGTCTGACCTACCAAAACACACAGCCCCATCTGACCTACCAAAACACACAGTCCTGTCTGACCTACCAAAACACACAGTCCTGTCTGACCTGACCTGACCAAAACACACAGTCCTGTCTGACCTACCAAAACACACAGCCCCATCTGACCTACCAAAACACACAGCCCTGTCTGACCTACCAAAACACACAGCCCTGTCTGACCTACCAAAACACACAGTCCTGTCTGACCTACCAAAACACACAGTCCTGTCTGACCTACCAAAACACACAGTCCTGTCTGACCTACCAAAACACACAGCCCCATCTGACCTACCAAAACACACAGTCCTGTCTGTCCTACCAAAACACACAGTCCTGTCTGACCTACCAAAACACACAGTCCTGTCTGACCTACCAAAACACACAGTCCTGTCTGACCTACCAAAACACACAGCCCCATCTGACCTACCAAAACACACAGCCCCATCTGACCTACCAAAACACACAGCCCTGTCTGACCTACCAAAACACACAGCCCTGTCTGATCTACCAAAACACACAGTCCTGTCTGACCTACCAAAACACACAGTCCTGTCTGACCTACCAAAACACACAGCCCCATCTGACCTACCAAAACACACAGTCCTGTCTGACCTACCAAAACACACAGCCCCATCTGACCTACCAAAACACACAGTCCTGTCTGACCTACCAAAACACACAGCCCCATCTGACCTACCAAAACACACAGCCCCACCTGACCTACCAAAAACACACAGTCCTGTCTGACCTACCAAAACACACAGCCCCATCTGACCTACCAAAACACACAGTCCTGTCTGACCTACCAAAACACACAGCCCCATCTGACCTACCAAAACACACAGTCCTGTCTGACCTACCAAAAACACACAGTCCTGTCTGACCTACCAAAACACACAGTCCTGTCTGACCTACCAAAACACACAGCCCCATCTGACCTACCAAAACACACAGCCCCATCTGACCTACCAAAACACACAGTCCTGTCTGACCTACCAAAACACACAGTCCTGTCTGACCTACCAAAACACACAGCCCCATCTGACCTACCAAAACACACAGCCCCATCTGACCTACCAAAACACACAGCCCCATCTGACCTACCAAAACACACAGCCCCATCTGACCTACCAAAACACACAGTCCTGTCTGACCTACCAAAAACACACAGCCCCATCTGACCTACCAAAAACACACAGCCCCATCTGACCTACCAAAACACACAGCCCTGTCTGACCTACCAAAACACACAGCCCTGTCTGATCTACCAAAACACACAGTCCTGTCTGACCTACCAAAACACACAGTCCTGTCTGACCTACCAAAAACACACAGCCCCATCTGACCTACCAAAACACACAGTCCTGTCTGACCTACCAAAACACACAGCCCCATCTGACCTACCAAAACACACAGTCCTGTCTGACCTACCAAAACACACAGTCCTGTCTGACCTACCAAAACACACAGTCCTGTCTGACCTACCAAAACACACAGCCCCATCTGACCTACCAAAACACACAGCCCCATCTGACCTACCAAAACACACAGTCCTGTCTGACCTACCAAAACACACAGTCCTGTCTGACCTACCAAAACACACAGCCCCATCTGACCTACCAAAACACACAGCCCCATCTGACCTACCAAAACACACAGCCCCATCTGACCTACCAAAACACACAGCCCCATCTGACCTACCAAAACACACAGTCCTGTCTGACCTACCAAAACACACAGCCCCATCTGACCTACCAAAACACACAGCCCCATCTGACCTACCAAAACACACAGCCCTGTCTGACCTACCAAAACACACAGCCCTGTCTGATCTACCAAAACACACAGTCCTGTCTGACCTACCAAAACACACAGTCCTGTCTGACCTACCAAAACACACAGCCCCATCTGACCTACCAAAACACACAGTCCTGTCTGACCTACCAAAACACACAGCCCCATCTGACCTACCAAAACACACAGTCCTGTCTGACCTACCAAAACACACAGCCCCATCTGACCTACCAAAACACACAGCCCCACCTGACCTACCAAAACACACAGTCCTGTCTGACCTACCAAAACACACAGCCCCATCTGACCTACCAAAACACACAGCCCCACCTGACCTACCAAAACACACAGTCCTGTCTGACCTACCAAAAACACACAGCCCCATCTGACCTACCAAAACACACAGTCCTGTCTGACCTACCAAAACACACAGCCCCATCTGACCTACCAAAACACACAGTCCTGTCTGACCTACCAAAACACACAGTCCTGTCTGACCTACCAAAACACACAGTCCTGTCTGACCTACCAAAACACACAGCCCCATCTGACCTACCAAAACACACAGCCCCATCTGACCTACCAAAACACACAGTCCTGTCTGACCTACCAAAACACACAGTCCTGTCTGACCTACCAAAACACACAGCCCCATCTGACCTACCAAAACACACAGCCCCATCTGACCTACCAAAACACACAGCCCCATCTGACCTACCAAAACACACAGCCCCATCTGACCTACCAAAACACACAGTCCTGTCTGACCTACCAAAACACACAGTCCTGTCTGACCTACCAAAACGCACAGCCCTGTCTGACCTACCAAAACACACAGCCCCATCTGACCTACCAAAACACACAGCCCTGTCTGACCTACCAAAACACACAGCCCTGTCTGACCTACCAAAACACACAGTCCTGTCTGACCTACCAAAACACACAGTCCTGTCTGACCTACCAAAACACACAGCCCCATCTGACCTACCAAAACACACAGTCCTGTCTGACCTACCAAAACACACAGCCCCATCTGACCTACCAAAACACACAGCCCCACCTGACCTACCAAAACACACAGTCCTGTCTGACCTACCAAAACACACAGCCCCATCTGACCTACCAAAACACACAGCCCCACCTGACCTACCAAAACACACAGTCCTGTCTGACCTACCAAAACACACAGCCCCATCTGACCTACCAAAACACACAGTCCTGTCTGACCTACCAAAACACACAGCCCCATCTGACCTACCAAAACACACAGTCCTGTCTGACCTACCAAAACACACAGTCCTGTCTGACCTACCAAAACACACAGTCCTGTCTGACCTACCAAAACACACAGCCCCATCTGACCTACCAAAACACACAGCCCCATCTGACCTACCAAAACACACAGTCCTGTCTGACCTACCAAAACACACAGTCCTGTCTGACCTACCAAAACACACAGCCCCGTCTGACCTACCAAAACACACAGCCCCATCTGACCTACCAAAACACACAGCCCCATCTGACCTACCAAAACACACAGCCCCATCTGACCTACCAAAACACACAGTCCTGTCTGACCTACCAAAACACACAGTCCTGTCTGACCTACCAAAACGCACAGCCCTGTCTGACCTACCAAAACACACAGCCCCATCTGACCTACCAAAACACACAGCCCTGTCTGACCTACCAAAACACACAGCCCTGTCTGACCTACCAAAACACACAGTCCTGTCTGACCTACCAAAACACACAGTCCTGTCTGACCTACCAAAACACACAGCCCCATCTGACCTACCAAAACACACAGCCCCATCTGACCTACCAAAACACACAGTCCTGTCTGACCTACCAAAACACACAGCCCCATCTGACCTACCAAAACACACAGCCCCATCTGACCTACCAAAACACACAGCCCCATCTGACCTACCAAAACACACAGCCCCATCTGACCTACCAAAACACACAGCCCCATCTGACCTACCAAAACACACAGTCCTGTCTGACCTACCAAAACACACAGTCCTGTCTGACCTACCAAAACGCACAGTCCTGTCTGACCTACCAAAACACACAGCCCCATCTGACCTACCAAAACACACAGCCCTGTCTGACCTACCAAAACACACAGCCCTGTCTGACCTACCAAAACACACAGTCCTGTCTGACCTACCAAAACACACAGTCCTGTCTGACCTACCAAAACACACAGCCCCATCTGACCTACCAAAACACACAGCCCCATCTGACCTACCAAAACACACAGTCCTGTCTGACCTACCAAAACACACAGCCCCATCTGACCTACCAAAACACACAGCCCCATCTGACCTACCAAAACACACAGCCCTGTCTGACCTACCAAAACACACAGCCCTGTCTGATCTACCAAAACACACAGTCCTGTCTGACCTACCAAAACACACAGTCCTGTCTGACCTACCAAAACACACAGCCCCATCTGACCTACCAAAACACACAGTCCTGTCTGACCTACCAAAACACACAGCCCCATCTGACCTACCAAAACACACAGTCCTGTCTGACCTACCAAAACACACAGCCCCATCTGACCTACCAAAACACACAGCCCCACCTGACCTACCAAAACACACAGTCCTGTCTGACCTACCAAAACACACAGCCCCATCTGACCTACCAAAACACACAGCCCCACCTGACCTACCAAAACACACAGTCCTGTCTGACCTACCAAAACACACAGCCCCATCTGACCTACCAAAACACACAGTCCTGTCTGACCTACCAAAACACACAGCCCCATCTGACCTACCAAAACACACAGTCCTGTCTGACCTACCAAAACACACAGTCCTGTCTGACCTACCAAAACACACAGTCCTGTCTGACCTACCAAAACACACAGCCCCATCTGACCTACCAAAACACACAGCCCCATCTGACCTACCAAAACACACAGTCCTGTCTGACCTACCAAAACACACAGTCCTGTCTGACCTACCAAAACACACAGCCCCATCTGACCTACCAAAACACACAGCCCCATCTGACCTACCAAAACACACAGCCCCATCTGACCTACCAAAACACACAGCCCCATCTGACCTACAAAACACACAGTCCTGTCTGACCTACCAAAACACACAGTCCTGTCTGACCTACCAAAACGCACAGTCCTGTCTGACCTACCAAAACACACAGCCCCATCTGACCTACCAAAACACACAGCCCTGTCTGACCTACCAAAACACACAGCCCTGTCTGACCTACCAAAACACACAGTCCTGTCTGACCTACCAAAACACACAGTCCTGTCTGACCTACCAAAACACACAGCCCCATCTGACCTACCAAAACACACAGTCCTGTCTGACCTACCAAAACACACAGCCCCATCTGACCTACCAAAACACACAGTCCTGTCTGACCTACCAAAACACACAGCCCCATCTGACCTACCAAAACACACAGCCCCACCTGACCTACCAAAACACACAGTCCTGTCTGACCTACCAAAACACACAGCCCCATCTGACCTACCAAAACACACAGCCCTGTCTGACCTACCAAAACACACAGCCCTGTCTGACCTACCAAAACACACAGTCCTGTCTGACCTACCAAAACACACAGTCCTGTCTGACCTACCAAAACACACAGCCCCATCTGACCTACCAAAACACACAGTCCTGTCTGACCTACCAAAACACACAGCCCCATCTGACCTACCAAAACACACAGTCCTGTCTGACCTACCAAAACACACAGCCCCATCTGACCTACCAAAACACACAGCCCCACCTGACCTACCAAAACACACAGTCCTGTCTGACCTACCAAAACACACAGCCCCATCTGACCTACCAAAACACACAGCCCCACCTGACCTACCAAAACACACAGTCCTGTCTGACCTACCAAAACACACAGCCCCATCTGACCTACCAAAACACACAGCCCTGTCTGACCTACCAAAACACACAGCCCTGTCTGACCTACCAAAACACACAGTCCTGTCTGACCTACCAAAACACACAGTCCTGTCTGACCTACCAAAACACACAGTCCTGTCTGACCTACCAAAACACACAGCCCCATCTGACCTACCAAAACACACAGTCCTGTCTGTCCTACCAAAACACACAGTCCTGTCTGACCTACCAAAAAACACAGTCCTGTCTGACCTACCAAAACACACAGTCCTGTCTGACCTACCAAAACACACAGCCCCATCTGACCTACCAAAACACACAGTCCTGTCTGACCTACCAAAACACACAGTCCTGTCTGACCTACCAAAACACACAGTCCTGTCTGACCTACCAAAACACACAGCCCCATCTGACCTACCACAACACACAGTCCTGTCTGACCTACCAAAACACACAGCCCCATCTGACCTACCAAAACACACAGTCCTGTCTGACCTACCAAAACACACAGCCCCATCTGACCTACCAAAACACACAGTCCTGTCTGACCTACCAAAACACACAGTCCTGTCTGACCTACCAAAACACACAGTCCTGTCTGACCTACCAAAACACACAGTCCTGTCTGACCTACCAAAACACACAGCCCCATCTGACCTACCAAAACACACAGCCCCATCTGACCTACCAAAACACACAGTCCTGTCTGACCTACCAAAACACACAGTCCTGTCTGACCTACCAAAACACACAGCCCCATCTGACCTACCAAAACACACAGTCCTGTCTGACCTACCAAAACACACAGTCCTGTCTGACCTACCAAAACACACAGTCCTGTCTGACCTACCAAAACACACAGCCCATCTGACCTACCAAAACACACAGTCCTGTCTGACCTACCAAAACACACAGTCCTGTCTGACCTACCAAAACACACAGTCCTGTCTGACCTACCAAAACACACAGTCCTGTCTGACCTACCAAAACACACAGTCCTGTCTGACCTACCAAAACACACAGTCCTGTCTGACCTACCAAAACACACAGCCCCATCTGACCTACCAAAACACACAGCCCCATCTGACCTACCAAAACACACAGTCCTGTCTGACCTACCAAAACACACAGTCCTGTCTGACCTACCAAAACGCACAGTCCTGTCTGACCTACCAAAACACACAGCCCCATCTGACCTACCAAAACACACAGCCCTGTCTGACCTACCAAAACACACAGCCCTGTCTGACCTACCAAAACACACAGTCCTGTCTGACCTACCAAAACACACAGTCCTGTCTGACCTACCAAAACACACAGCCCCATCTGACCTACCAAAACACACAGTCCTGTCTGACCTACCAAATCACACAGCCCCATCTGACCTACCAAAACACACAGTCCTGTCTGACCTACCAAAACACACAGCCCCATCTGACCTACCAAAACACACAGCCCCACCTGACCTACCAAAACACACAGTCCTGTCTGACCTACCAAAACACACAGCCCCATCTGACCTACCAAAACACACAGCCCCACCTGACCTACCAAAACACACAGTCCTGTCTGACCTACCAAAACACACAGCCCCATCTGACCTACCAAAACACACAGCCCTGTCTGACCTACCAAAACACACAGCCCTGTCTGACCTACCAAAACACACAGTCCTGTCTGACCTACCAAAACACACAGTCCTGTCTGACCTACCAAAACACACAGTCCTGTCTGACCTACCAAAACACACAGCCCTGTCTGACCTACCAAAACACACAGTCCTGTCTGACCTACCAAAACACACAGTCCTGTCTGACCTACCAAAACACACAGTCCTGTCTGACCTACCAAAACACACAGTCCTGTCTGACCTACCAAAACACACAGTCCTGTCTGACCTACCAAAACACACAGCCCTGTCTGACCTACCAAAACACACAGCCCTGTCTGACCTACCAAAACACACAGTCCTGTCTGACCTACCAAAACACACAGTCCTGTCTGACCTACCAAAACACACAGCCCCATCTGACCTACCAAAACACACAGTCCTGTCTGACCTACCAAAACACACAGCCCCGTCTGACCTACCAAAACACACAGCCCTGTCTGACCTACCAAAACACACAGCCCTGTCTGACCTACCAAAACACACAGTCCTGTCTGACCTACCAAAACACACAGTCCTGTCTGACCTACCAAAACACACAGTCCTGTCTGACCTACCAAAACACACAGCCCCATCTGACCTACCAAAACACACAGTCCTGTCTGACCTACCAAAACACACAGTCCTGTCTGACCTACCAAAACACACAGTCCTGTCTGACCTACCAAAACACACAGTCCTGTCTGACCTACCAAAACACACAGTCCTGTCTGACCTACCAAAACACACAGTCCTGTCTGACCTACCAAAACACACAGCCCCATCTGACCTACCAAAACACACAGTCCTGTCTGACCTACCAAAACACACAGCCCCATCTGACCTACCAAAACACACAGCCCTGTCTGACCTACCAAAACACACAGTCCTGTCTGACCTACCAAAACACACAGCCCCATCTGACCTACCAAAACACAGTCCCGTCTGACCTACCAAAACACACAGCCCCATCTGACCTACCAAAACACACAGCCCTGTCTGACCTACCAAAACACACAGCCCTGTCTGACCTACCAAAACACACAGTCCTGTCTGACCTACCAAAACACACAGTCCTGTCTGACCTACCAAAACACACACAGCCCCATCTGACCTACCAAAACACACAGTCCTGTCTGACCTACCAAAACACACAGTCCTGTCTGACCTACCAAAACACACAGTCCTGTCTGACCTACCAAAACACACAGCCCCATCTGACCTACCAAAACACACAGCCCTGTCTGACCTACCAAAACACACAGCCCTGTCTGACCTACCAAAACACACAGTCCTGTCTGACCTACCAAAACACACAGTCCTGTCTGACCTACCAAAACACACAGTCCTGTCTGACCTACCAAAACACACAGCCCCGTCTGACCTACCAAAACACACAGTCCTGTCTGACCTACCAAAACACACAGTCCTGTCTGACCTACCAAAACACACAGTCCTGTCTGACCTACCAAAACACACAGTCCTGTCTGACCTACCAAAACACACAGCCCCATCTGACCTACCAAAACACACAGTCCTGTCTGACCTACCAAAACACACAGTCCTGTCTGACCTACCAAAACACACACAGCCCCATCTGACCTACCAAAACACACAGTCCTGTCTGACCTACCAAAACACACAGTCCTGTCTGACCTACCAAAACACACAGTCCTGTCTGACCTACCAAAACACACAGCCCCATCTGACCTACCAAAACACACAGCCCTGTCTGACCTACCAAAACACACAGCCCTGTCTGACCTACCAAAACACACAGTCCTGTCTGACCTACCAAAACACACAGTCCTGTCTGACCTACCAAAACACACAGTCCTGTCTGACCTACCAAAACACACAGCCCCATCTGACCTACCAAAACACACAGTCCTGTCTGACCTACCAAAACACACAGTCCTGTCTGACCTACCAAAACACACAGTCCTGTCTGACCTACCAAAACACACAGCCCCATCTGACCTACCAAAACACACAGTCCTGTCTGACCTACCAAAACACACAGTCCTGTCTGACCTACCAAAACACACAGTCCTGTCTGACCTACCAAAACACACAGCCCCATCTGACCTACCAAAACACACAGTCCTGTCTGACCTACCAAAACACACAGCCCCATCTGACCTACCAAAACACACAGCCCTGTCTGACCTACCAAAACACACAGTCCTGTCTGACCTACCAAAACACACAGTCCTGTCTGACCTACCAAAACACACAGCCCTGTCTGACCTACCAAAACACACAGCCCTGTCTGACCTACCAAAACACACAGTCCTGTCTGACCTACCAAAACACACAGCCCCATCTGACCTACCAAAACACAGTCCCGTCTGACCTACCAAAACACACAGTCCTGTCTGACCTACCAAAACACACAGTCCTGTCTGACCTACCAAAACACACAGTCCTGTCTGACCTACCAAAACACACAGTCCTGTCTGACCTACCAAAACACACAGTCCTGTCTGACCTACCAAAACACAGTCCCGTCTGACCTACCAAAACACACAGTCCTGTCTGACCTACCAAAACACACAGTCCTGTCTGACCTACCAAAACACACAGTCCTGTCTGACCTACCAAAACACACAGTCCTGTCTGACCTACCAAAACACACAGCCCCATCTGACCTACCAAAACACACAGCCCTGTCTGACCTGCAAACACACAGTCTGTCTGAAAAACACACAGCCCTGTCTGAAAACACACAGCCCTGTCTGACCTACCAAAACACACAGTCCTGTCTGACCTACCAAAACACACAGTCCTGTCTGACCTACCAAAACACACAGCCCCATCTGACCTACCAAAACACACAGTCCTGTCTGACCTACCAAAACACACAGTCCTGTCTGACCTACCAAAACACACAGTCCTGTCTGACCTACCAAAACACACAGCCCCATCTGACCTACCAAAACACACAGTCCTGTCTGACCTACCAAAACACACAGCCCCATCTGACCTACCAAAACACACAGCCCTGTCTGACCTACCAAAACGCACAGTCCTGTCTGACCTACCAAAACACACAAAACACACAGCCCCTGTCTGACCTACCAAAACACACAGCCCTGTCTGACCTACCAAAACACACAGTCCTGTCTGACCTACCAAAACACACAGCTCCATCTGACCTACCAAAACACACAGCCCTGTCTGACCTACCAAAACACACAGCCCTGTCTGACCTACCAAAACGCACAGTCCTGTCTGACCTACCAAAACACACAGCCCTGTCTGACCTACCAAAACACACAGCCCTGTCTGACCTACCAAAACACACAGTCCTGTCTGACCTACCAAAACACACAGCTCCATCTGACCTACCAAAACACAGTCCCGTCTGACCTACCAAAACACACAGCCCCATCTGACCTACCAAAACACACAGCCCTGTCTGACCTACCAAAACACACAGCCCTGTCTGACCTACCAAAACACACAGTCCTGTCTGACCTACCAAAACACACAGTCCTGTCTGACCTACCAAAACACACAGCCCCATCTGACCTACCAAAACACAGTCCTGTCTGACCTACCAAAACACACAGTCCTGTCTGACCTACCAAAACACACAGTCCTGTCTGACCTACCAAAACACACAACCCCATCTGACCTACCAAAACACACAGTCCTGTCTGACCTACCAAAACACACAGTCCTGTCTGACCTACCAAAACACACAGTCCTGTCTGACCTACCAAAACACACAGCCCCATCTGACCTACCAAAACACACAGTCCTGTCTGACCTACCAAAACACACAGCCCCATCTGACCTACCAAAACACACAGCCCTGTCTGACCTACCAAAACACACAGTCCTGTCTGACCTACCAAAACACACAGTCCTGTCTGACCTACCAAAACACACAGCCCTGTCTGACCTACCAAAACACACAGCCCTGTCTGACCTACCAAAACACAGTCCCGTCTGACCTACCAAAACACACAGTCCTGTCTGACCTACCAAAACACACAGTCCTGTCTGACCTACCAAAACACACAGTCCTGTCTGACCTACCAAAACACACAGTCCTGTCTGACCTACCAAAACACACAGCCCCATCTGACCTACCAAAACACACAGCCCTGTCTGACCTACCAAAACACACAGCTCCATCTGACCTACCAAAACACAGTCCCGTCTGACCTACCAAAACACACAGCCCCATCTGACCTACCAAAACACACAGTCCTGTCTGACCTACCAAAACACACAGTCCTGTCTGACCTACCAAAACACACAGCCCCATCTGACCTACCAAAACACACAGTCCTGTCTGACCTACCAAAACACACAGCCCCATCTGACCTACCAAAACACACAGCCCTGTCTGACCTACCAAAACGCACAGTCCTGTCTGACCTACCAAAACACACAGTCCTGTCTGACCTACCAAAACACACAGCCCTGTCTGACCTACCAAAACACACAGTCCTGTCTGACCTACCAAAACACACAGCTCCATCTGACCTACCAAAACACAGTCCCGTCTGACCTACCAAAACACACAGCCCTGTCTGACCTACCAAAACGCACAGTCCTGTCTGACCTACCAAAACACACAGCCCTGTCTGACCTACCAAAACACACAGCCCTGTCTGACCTACCAAAACACACAGTCCTGTCTGACCTACCAAAACACACAGCTCCATCTGACCTACCAAAACACAGTCCCGTCTGACCTACCAAAACACACAGCCCCATCTGACCTACCAAAACACACAGCCCTGTCTGACCTACCAAAACACACAGCCCTGTCTGACCTACCAAAACACACAGTCCTGTCTGACCTACCAAAACACACAGTCCTGTCTGACCTACCAAAACACACAGCCCCATCTGACCTACCAAAACACACAGTCCTGTCTGACCT
Organism: Oncorhynchus nerka; assembly: GCF_034236695.1. Taxonomy (NCBI): domain Eukaryota; kingdom Metazoa; phylum Chordata; class Actinopteri; order Salmoniformes; family Salmonidae; genus Oncorhynchus; species Oncorhynchus nerka. The sequence goes on from NC_088398.1 coordinate 1,039,714, forward strand.
ACCAAAACACACAGTCCTGTCTGACCTACCAAAACACACAGTCCTGTCTGACCTACCAAAACACACAGCCCCATCTGACCTACCAAAACACACAGTCCTGTCTGACCTACCAAAACACACAGTCCTGTCTGACCTACCAAAACACACAGTCCTGTCTGACCTACCAAAAAAACACACAGCCCCATCTGACCTACCAAAACACACAGTCCTGTCTGACCTACCAAAACACACAGCCCCATCTGACCTACCAAAACACACAGCCCTGTCTGACCTACCAAAACACACAGTCCTGTCTGACCTACCAAAACACACAGTCCTGTCTGACCTACCAAAACACACAGCCCTGTCTGACCTACCAAAACACACAGCCCTGTCTGACCTACCAAAACACACAGTCCTGTCTGACCTACCAAAACACACAGCCCCATCTGACCTGTCTGACTACCAAAACACACAGTCCTGTCTGACCTACCAAAACACACAGTCCTGTCTGACCTACCAAAACACACAGTCCTGTCTGACCTACCAAAAAACACACAGTCCTGTCTGACCTACCAAAACACACAGCCCTGTCTGACCTACCAAAACACACAGCCCTGTCTGACCTACCAAAACACACAGTCCTGTCTGAGCCCCCTACCAAAACACACAGTCCTGTCTGACCTACCAAAACACACAGCCCTGTCTGACCTACCAAAACACACAGTCCTGTCTGACCTACCAAAACACACAGCCCCATCTGACCTACCAAAAACACAGTCCTGTCTGACCTACCAAAACACACAGCCCTGTCTGACCTACCAAAACACACAGTCCTGTCTGACCTGACCCAAAACACACAGCCCTGTCTGACCTACCAAAACACACAGCCCTGTCTGACCTACCAAAACACACAGTCCTGTCTGACCTACCAAAACACACAGCTCCATCTGACCTACCAAAACACAGTCCCGTCTGACCTACCAAAACACACAGCCCCATCTGACCTACCAAAACACACAGCCCTGTCTGACCTACCAAAACACACAGCCCCCTGTCTGACCTACCAAAACACACAGTCCTGTCTGACCTACCAAAACACACAGTCCTGTCTGACCTACCAAAAACAGCCCTGTCTGACAGCTACCAAAACCCATCTGACCTACCAAAACACACAGTCCTGTCTGACCTACCAAAACACACAGTCCTGTCTGACCTGACCAAAACACACAGTCCTGTCTGACCTACCAAAACACACAGCCCCATCTGACCTACCAAAACACACAGTCCTGTCTGACCTACCAAAACACACAGTCCTGTCTGACCTACCAAAACACACAGTCCTGTCTGACCTACCAAAACACACAGCCCCATCTGACCTACCAAAACACACAGTCCTGTCTGACCTACCAAAACACACAGCCCCATCTGACCTACCCAAAAAACACACAGCCCTGTCTGACCTACCAAAACACACAGTCCTGTCTGACCTACCAAAACACACAGTCCTGTCTGACCTACCAAAACACACAGCCCTGTCTGACCTACCAAAACACACAGCCCTGTCTGACCTACCAAAACACACAGTCCTGTCTGACCTACCAAAACACACAGCCCCATCTGACCTACCAAAACACAGTCCCGTCTGACCTACCAAAACACACAGTCCTGTCTGACCTACCAAAACACACAGTCCTGTCTGACCTACCAAAACACACAGTCCTGTCTGACCTACCAAAACACACAGTCCTGTCTGACCTACCAAAACACACAGCCCCATCTGACCTACCAAAACACACAGCCCTGTCTGACCTACCAAAACACACAGCCCTGTCTGACCTACCAAAACACACAGTCCTGTCTGACCTACCAAAACACACAGTCCTGTCTGACCTACCAAAACACACAGCCCCATCTGACCTACCAAAACACACAGTCCTGTCTGACCTACCAAAACACACAGTCCTGTCTGACCTACCAAAACACACAGCCCTGTCTGACCTACCAAAACACACAGTCCTGTCTGACCTACCAAAACACACAGCTCCATCTGACCTACCAAAACACAGTCCCGTCTGACCTACCAAAACACACAGCCCCATCTGACCTACCAAAACACACAGCCCTGTCTGACCTACCAAAACACACAGCCCTGTCTGACCTACCAAAACACACAGTCCTGTCTGACCTACCAAAACACACAGTCCTGTCTGACCTACCAAAACACACAGCCCCATCTGACCTACCAAAACACACAGTCCTGTCTGACCTACCAAAACACACAGTCCTGTCTGACCTACCAAAACACACAGTCCTGTCTGACCTACCAAAACACACAGCCCCATCTGACCTACCAAAACACACAGTCCTGTCTGACCTACCAAAACACACAGTCCTGTCTGACCTACCAAAACACACAGTCCTGTCTGACCTACCAAAACACACAGCCCCATCTGACCTACCAAAACACACAGTCCTGTCTGACCTACCAAAACACACAGCCCCATCTGACCTACCAAAACACACAGCCCTGTCTGACCTACCAAAACACACAGTCCTGTCTGACCTACCAAAAACACACAGTCCTGTCTGACCTACCAAAACACAAAACACACAGCCCTGTCTGACCTACCAAAACACACAGCCCTGTCTGACCTACCAAAACACACAGTCCTGTCTGACCTACCAAAACACACAGCCCCATCTGACCTACCAAAACACAGTCCCGTCTGACCTACCAAAACACACAGTCCTGTCTGACCTACCAAAACACACAGTCCTGTCTGACCTACCAAAACACACAGTCCTGTCTGACCTACCAAAACACACAGTCCTGTCTGACCTACCAAAACACACAGCCCCATCTGACCTACCAAAACACACAGCCCTGTCTGACCTACCAAAACACACAGCCCTGTCTGTCCTGTCTGACCTACCAAAACACACAGTCCTGTCTGCAAAACACCATCTGACCTACCAAAACACACAGTCCTGTCTGACCTACCAAAACACACAGTCCTGTCTGACCTACCAAAACACACAGCCCCATCTGACCTACCAAAACACACAGTCCTGTCTGACCAAAACACACAGTCCTGTCTGACCTACCAAAACACACAGTCCTGTCTGACCTACCAAAACACACAGTCCTGTCTGACCTACCAAAACACACAGTCCTGTCTGACCTACCAAAACACACAGCCCTGTCTGACCTACCAAAACACACAGCCCTGTCTGACCTACCAAAACACACAGTCCTGTCTGACCTACCAAAACACACAGCCCTGTCTGACCTACCAAAACACACAGCCCTGTCTGACCTACCAAAACACACAGTCCTGTCTGACCTACCAAAACACACAGTCCTGTCTGACCTACCAAAACACACAGTCCTGTCTGACCTACCAAAACACACAGTCCTGTCTGACCTACCAAAACACACAGTCCTGTCTGACCTACCAAAACACACAGTCCTGTCTGACCTACCAAAACACACAGCCCCATCTGACCTACCAAAACACACAGTCCTGTCTGACCTACCAAAACACACAGCCCCATCTGACCTACCAAAACACACAGCCCTGTCTGACCTACCAAAACGCACAGTCCTGTCTGACCTACCAAAACACACAACAGTCCTGTCTGACCTACCAAAACACACAGCCCTGTCTGACCTACCAAAACACACAGCCCTGTCTGACCTACCAAAACACACAGTCCTGTCTGACCTACCAAAACACACAGCTCCATCTGACCTACCAAAACACAGTCCCGTCTGACCTACCAAAACACACAGCCCCATCTGACCTACCAAAACACACAGCCCTGTCTGACCTACCAAAACACACAGCCCTGTCTGACCTACCAAAACACACAGTCCTGTCTGACCTACCAAAACACACAGTCCTGTCTGACCTACCAAAACACACAGCCCCATCTGACCTACCAAAACACACAGTCCTGTCTGACCTACCAAAACACACAGTCCTGTCTGACCTACCAAAACACACAGTCCTGTCTGACCTACCAAAACACACAGCCCCATCTGACCTACCAAAACACACAGTCCTGTCTGACCTACCAAAACACACAGTCCTGTCTGACCTACCAAAACACACAGTCCTGTCTGACCTACCAAAACACACAGCCCCATCTGACCTACCAAAACACACAGTCCTGTCTGACCTACCAAAACACACAGCCCCATCTGACCTACCAAAACACACAGCCCTGTCTGACCTACCAAAACACACAGTCCTGTCTGACCTACCAAAACACACAGTCCTGTCTGACCTACCAAAACACAAGCCCTGTCTGACCTACCAAAACACACAGCCCTGTCTGACCTACCAAAACACACAGTCCTGTCTGACCTACCAAAACACACAGCCCCATCTGACCTACCAAAACACAGTCCCGTCTGACCTACCAAAAACACACAGTCCTGTCTGACCTACCAAAACACACAAAACACACAGTCCTGTCTGACCTACCAAAACACACAGTCCTGTCTGACCTACCAAAACACACAGTCCTGTCTGACCTACCAAAACACACAGCCCCATCTGACCTACCAAAACACACAGTCCTGTCTGACCTACCAAAACACACAGTCCTGTCTGACCTACCAAAACACAGTCCCGTCTGACCTACCAAAACACACAGTCCTGTCTGACCTACCAAAACACACAGTCCTGTCTGACCTACCAAAACACACAGTCCTGTCTGACCTACCAAAACACACAGTCCTGTCTGACCTACCAAAACACACAGCCCCATCTGACCTACCAAAACACACAGCCCTGTCTGACCTACCAAAACACACAGCCCTGTCTGACCTACCAAAACACACAGTCCTGTCTGACCTACCAAAACACACAGTCCTGTCTGACCTACCAAAACACACAGCCCCATCTGACCTACCAAAACACACAGTCCTGTCTGACCTACCAAAACACACAGTCCTGTCTGACCTACCAAAACACACAGTCCTGTCTGACCTACCAAAACACACAGCCCCATCTGACCTACCAAAAAAACACACAGTCCTGTCTGACCTACCAAAAACACAGCCCCAGCCCCATCTGACCTACCAAAACACACAGCCCTGTCTGACCTACCAAAACACACAGTCCTGTCTGACCTACCAAAACACACAGTCCTGTCTGACCTACCAAAACACACAGCCCTGTCTGACCTACCAAAACACACAGCCCTGTCTGACCTGACCAAAACACACAGTCCTGTCTGACCTACCCAAAACACACAGCCCCATCTGACCTACCAAAACACAGTCCTGTCTGACCTACCAAAACACACAGCCCCATCTGACCCAAAACACACAGCCCTGTCTGACCTACCAAAACACACAGCCCTGTCTGACCTACCAAAACACACAGTCCTGTCTGACCTACCAAAACACACAGTCCTGTCTGACCTACCAAAACACACAGCCCCATCTGACCTACCAAAAAACACACAGCCCTGTCTGACCTACCAAAACACACAGCCCTGTCTGACCTGACCTACCAAAACACACAGTCCTGTCTGACCTACCAAAACACACAGTCCTGTCTGACCTACCAAAACACACAGCCCCATCTGACCTACCAAAACACACAGTCCTGTCTGACCTACCAAAACACACAGTCCTGTCTGACCTACCAAAACACACAGTCCTGTCTGACCTACCAAAACACACAGCCCCATCTGACCTACCAAAACACACAGTCCTGTCAAAACACACAGTCCTGTCTGACCTACCAAAACACACAGCCCCATCTGACCTACCAAAACACACAGCCCTGTCTGACCTACCAAAACACACAGTCCTGTCTGACCTACCAAACACACAGCCCTGTCTGACCACCAAAACACAGTCCTGTCTGACCTACCAAAACACACAGCCCTGTCTGACCTACCAAAACACACAGCCCTGTCTGACCTACCTGAAAACACACAGTCCTGTCTGACCTACCAAAACACACAGCTCCATCTGACCTACCAAAACACAGTCCCGTCTGACCTACCAAAACACACAGCCCCATCTGACCTACCAAAACACACAGCCCTGTCTGACCTACCAAAACACACAGCCCTGTCTGACCTACCAAAACACACAGTCCTGTCTGACCTACCAAAACACACAGTCCTGTCTGACCTACCAAAACACACAGCCCCATCTGACCTACCAAAACACACAGTCCTGTCTGACCTACCAAAACACACAGTCCAAAACACACAGTCCTGTCTGACCTACTGACCTACCAAAACACACAGTCCTGTCTGACCTACCAAAACACACAGCCCCATCTGACCTACCAAAACACACAGTCCTGTCTGACCTACCAAAACACACAGTCCTGTCTGACCTACCAAAACACACAGTCCTGTCTGACCTACCAAAACACACAGCCCCATCTGACCTACCAAAACACACAGTCCTGTCTGACCTACCAAAACACACAGCCCCATCTGACCTACCAAAAACACACAGCCCTGTCTGACCTACCAAAACACACAGTCCTGTCTGACCTACCAAAACACACAGTCCTGTCTGACCTACCAAAACACACAGCCCTGTCTGACCTACCAAAACACACAGCCCTGTCTGACCTACCAAAACACACAGTCCTGTCTGACCTACCAAAACACACAGCCCCATCTGACCTACCAAAACACAGTCCCGTCTGACCTACCAAAACACACAGCCCCTGTCTGACCTACCAAAACACACAGTCCTGTCTGACCTACACAAAACACACAGTCCTGTCTGACCTACCACAGCCCTGTCTGACCTACCAAAAACACACAGTCCTGTCTGACCTACCAAAACACACAGCCCCATCTGACCTACCAAAACACACAGTCCTGTCTGACCTACCAAAACACACAGTCCTGTCTGACCTACCAAAACACAGTCCCGTCTGACCTACCAAAACACACAGTCCTGTCTGACCTACCAAAACACACAGTCCTGTCTGACCTACCAAAACACACAGTCCTGTCTGACCTACCAAAACACACAGTCCTGTCTGACCTACCAAAACACACAGCCCCATCTGACCACAGTCCCAAAACACACAGCCCTGTCTGACCTACCAAAACACACAGCCCTGTCTGACCTACCAAAACACACAGTCCTGTCTGACCTACCAAAACACACAGTCCTGTCTGACCTACCAAAACACACAGCCCCATCTGACCTACCAAAACACACAGTCCTGTCTGACCTACCAAAACACACAGTCCTGTCTGACCTACACAAAACACACAGTCCTGTCTGACCTACCAAAAAACACACAGCCCCATCTGACCTACCAAAACACACAGTCCTGTCTGACCTACCAAAACACACAGCCCCATCTGACCTACCAAAACACACAGCCCTGTCTGACCTACCAAAACGCACAGTCCTGTCTGACCTACCAAAACACACAGTCCTGTCTGACCTACCAAAACACACAGCCCTGTCTGACCTACCAAAACACACAGCCCTGTCTGACCTACCAAAACACACAGTCCTGTCTGACCTACCAAAACACACAGCCCCATCTGACCTACCAAAACACAGTCCCGTCTGACCTACCAAAACACACAGCCCCATCTGACCTACCAAAACACACAGCCCTGTCTGACCTACCAAAACACACAGCCCTGTCTGACCTACCAAAACACACAGTCCTGTCTGACCTACCAAAACACACAGTCCTGTCTGACCTACCAAAACACACAGCCCCATCTGACCTACCAAAACACACAGTCCTGTCTGACCTACCAAAACACACAGTCCTGTCTGACCTACCAAAACACACAGCCCCATCTGACCTACCAAAACACACAGTCCTGTCTGACCTACCAAAACACACAGTCCTGTCTGACCTACCAAAACACACAGTCCTGTCTGACCTACCAAAACACACAGCCCCATCTGACCTACCAAAACACACAGTCCTGTCTGACCTACCAAAACACACAGCCCCATCTGACCTACCAAAAAACACACAGCCCTGTCTGACCTACACAAAACACACAGTCCTGTCTGACCTACAGCCCTGTCTGAAAACACACAGTCCTGTCTGACCTACCAAAACACACAGCCCTGTCTGACCTACCAAAACACACAGCCCTGTCTGACCTACCAAAACACACAGTCCTGTCTGACCTACCAAAACACACAGCCCCATCTGACCTACCAAAACACAGTCCCGTCTGACCTACCAAAACACACAGTCCTGTCTGACCTACCAAAACACACAGGCCTGTCTGACCTACCAAAACACACAGCCCCATCTGACCTACCAAAACACACAGTCCTGTCTGACCTACCAAAACACACAGTCCTGTCTGACCTACCAAAACACACAGTCCTGTCTGACCTACCAAAACACACAGTCCTGTCTGACCTACCAAAACACACAGCCGGATCTGACCTACCAAAACACACAGTCCTGTCTGACCTACCAAAACACACAGCCCCATCTGACCTACCAAAACACAGTCCCGTCTGACCTACCAAAACACACAGTCCTGTCTGACCTACCAAAACACACAGTCCTGTCTGACCTACCAAAACACACAGCCCCATCTGACCTACCAAAACACACAGTCCTGTCTGACCTACCAAAACACACAGTCCTGTCTGACCTACCAAAACACACAGCCCCATCTGAAAACACACAGTCCTGTCTGACCTACCAAAACACACAGTCCTGTCTGACCTACCAAAACACACAGCCGGATCTGACCTACCAAAACACACAGTCCTGTCTGACCTACCAAAACACACAGTCCTGTCTGACCTACCAAAACACACAGTCCTGTCTGACCTACCAAAACACACAGCCCCATCTGACCTACCAAAACACACAGTCCTGTCTGACCTACCAAAACACACAGCCCCATCTGACCTACCAAAACACACAGCCCTGTCTGACCTACCAAAACACACAGTCCTGTCTGACCTACCAAAACACACAGTCCTGTCTGACCTACCAAAACACACAGCCCTGTCTGACCTACCAAAACACACAGTCCTGTCTGACCTACCAAAACACAGTCCTGTCTGACCTACCAAAACACACAGCCCTGTCTGACCTACCAAAACACACAGTCCTGTCTGACCTACCAAAACACACAGTCCTGTCTGACCTACCAAAACACACAGCCCCATCTGACCTACCAAAACACAGTCCCGTCTGACCTACCAAAACACACAGTCCTGTCTGACCTACCAAAACACACAGTCCTGTCTGACCTACCAAAACACACAGTCCTGTCTGACCTACCAAAACACACAGTCCTGTCTGACCTACCAAAACACACAGTCCTGTCTGACCTACCAAAACACACAGTCCTGTCTGACCTACCAAAACACACAGCCCCACCTGACCTACCAAAACACACAGTCCTGTCTGACCTACCAAAACACACAGCCCCATCTGACCTACCAAAACACACAGCCCTGTCTGACCTACCAAAACACACAGCCCTGTCTGACCTACCAAAACACACAGGCCTGTCTGACCTACCAAAACACACAGTCCTGTCTGACCTACCAAAACACACAGTCCTGTCTGACCTACCAAAACACACAGTCCTGTCTGACCTACCAAAACACACAGTCCTGTCTGACCTACCAAAACACACAGCCGGATCTGACCTACCAAAACACACAGCCGGATCTGACCTACCAAAACACACAGTCCTGTCTGACCTACCAAAACACACAGTCCTGTCTGACCTACCAAAACACACAGCCCCATCTGACCTACCAAAACACACAGTCCTGTCTGACCTACCAAAACACACAGCCCCATCTGACCTACCAAAACACACAGCCCTG